>NW_018250687.1:0-2959 GCF_001263595.1 Phalaenopsis equestris | reverse complement strand
ATGTTCGACTACCTGTAATGGGTGTTAGAAAGCTACGATATGATTTTTTTCAAATCGTTGTACCGTCTTTGAGTTGTGTACTGACACCGTATGCAGAACGCTCATTGCACCATACTCGGGGCACATCGTTGCATTGTATTCGGGATGCATTGTCATTCTATTTTTAGAGTGTGTTGTTACACCGTTTTTAGAGTGTGTCATTGCACTGTAGGTGTGTCATATCTTTGTTACATCATGTTCAGAATAATGCACTGCTCCGTATGGTTCTTTGTTACTCTGTGACGCCATCACTTTATGCGGTGCTTCGTCACTTTGCACCGTACGTCATGACTCCACAAAGTGCATCTTTCTCACAGTAGTTGTTGGGCAACATTTGATCGCTCATAGAATTGTTGTGTTTCGTTGTTCGGTTCCTCAATCATCAGAGACACTGCCAATACAATGAGTCTTGCTTGTATCATTAAACATTTTCTCATAAGTGCCAGAATCATCTGCGGTATAGGTCCAACTTCACTTCGTCAGATGCCAGGTACGCTTGATTTTTGTACTTCGCCTATGAGCATCAAAACCTACCTTCTGAAAGGTAAACAGACAGCTGTGATGCCACATGCACAGACTTTTCAACACTAGCAATAAACTTGTCAGTTAATCATTTTCTTAATGGATACAATCTATTATACATCCACGATCCATCGCTTCAAATATTCATTTGTACCATAAATGTAGCTCTATAGATTAGTGCACCTGCACATTACACATCAAATTTGAAACCTTAGGTCACCTACATATCATATTTGAAAATCACATCCACAAAATCAGAAAATCGACCAAATAACCTATTAAGACTCAAACGAACCCATCAACCCATCATTGTAGTATTGAATTACTACACCATTATCTTTCCATTAATCAAACAAAAATCAATCCTTGCATAACTTCACCCAAAACTTGCATATCACAAATTTCTTATGTATTTACATATCTCACACCTAAATTTTCATATTTACATACATAACACAAATTTCTTATGTATTTACATACATAGCATAAATTTCTTATGTATTTATACATCTCACTCCTAAATTTTCATATTTACATACATAGCATCTAGTAAATTCAAACATACTTGCACCAATTTAATCCCTTTTACTGGGTATTTCGCCAAAATCGCTCTGTAAATTCAAATATACTCTCACCAATATCACTTTTAAAAGTTAAAAGTGGTAATTTTGATATGGCATGAAATATTTGGGTGGTATAAATATAAAAATCAAATCTCAGGTGCTCCATATATAATAGGAATTGGGTGTTAATAAGTTTAGGTGTTAGAAATGTAAATATATAAGAATTGGGTGGCATGTATGCATTTACTTATCTCCCAAATACTTCAAGGTTAAAATTGAAGTTTAGGTGTTATATATGTAAATGCATGAGAATTGAGCGGTATGGATTTACATATTTAACACCTAAAAGTTTATTCATTTGACTTTTAGAAAATGATAATTAAGAATTTGAGGGTTATGAGTATAAAATTTAAAATTGAGAGGTCAGATATGTAAATACATATGAATGGAAAGTGGTAATATGTAATTACAAACCACAATCAGGAGCAACATTAATTAAGTCCAACCTTGCTCATGATCAAGTCCACCCCAAACTCAGGCTCGACAATCAACCGAAGAGTGGGCGAGTGCCGATAATTGGTCGACAAGTGGAAGCAAAACCTCTGAAGGATTAGGGCGAGGACAATCTTGAGCTCGATAATGGCGAAATTCTGGCCGAGACACGTGCGAGGGCCGACACCGAAGGGCATGTACATTTGGGGGAGACGGCAGGCGTTGAGGACGCCGTGTTCGAATCTCTCGGGGCGGAATTCGGCAGCATCGGAACCCCAAATGTTGGGATCGAGATGCATTGTGGGGACGGGGATGAATATATTGATGCCTTTTGGTAGGTTTAGGGTTCCCAATTTGAGGTCTTCGAGAGCCTCTCTTGCCACCACGGCTCCGGGGGGATATAGACGGAGAGCTTCTTGGATCACCATGGCTAGCTGATACGAAAAAACAGGGAGAGGAAAATTTAACTTTGATTGTAACGATGTACGTGCTTTATTTTCCTTATTGTGATATTGTGGGCTAACTTTAATATCAGAAATAGTACAAAATATTAAATCCAAAACACTTAACATCGGAACAACGGCGTGAATTGCACCACACCAATGTGAATAGCGGTGCAATCCACTTAATCGTTTGAACATCTAGATGTGCCGTTAATATTTTATCGATAAGTAGAATGACCACTCGAATTTGTGTTATTATAAGATCATGGAGGGTGAGTGGTGTCATTATGTTATTTTTTCATGCAAATAAGTTGCAGGAATGTAAGCAAAATTGTTCATATAAGTTAATTAAACCTCCTCACCATATGCTAAGAAACTTTTGACTTGTGAATATATTGATTATGGTGGTGGTCCAGATGTGAATTATGCACATAAACTTCTTCCATGAGGAAATTTATATATGCAACTTAATATATTGAAAAATAAACAATCTAAACTAAATTTATAAAAAAAAAATATGATAAATATATGAACTAATGAAGAAAAAATTACTTAAACACCACACAATTCCTATGTATTTACATTTAAAACACCAAAACATTAACTTTTACATACATGCAACCTTATAGATGCTTGAAAATGTGTATTTTACTATTTAAAAATTAAAATAGTGATATTTTTGATGTGATATGAAAATTTTGGGTGCTATAAATTTAAGAAGAAAAATAAATCGTGAAGAAATAAAGGAAGATTTACATACATACCACCCAATTCCGACCTATTTACACATCTAAATTCCGACCTATTTACACATCTAGCATCTCAACTTAAATTTTTACATACATGCATGTCCCCTTCCATATTAAATGGAGGTATTTTTACGTGATATAAAAGCTTTGG
>NW_018250686.1:49262-54544 GCF_001263595.1 Phalaenopsis equestris | reverse complement strand
GCCGACGGCAGGTTTTTCCCGAGAGTCCAGGCAAATATATACTAAAGACTCGCCGACGGTGCCCTCGACGCCACCGAAGGCGAGGCTGGCGGGAAAACGGTTTCTGGATTTTGAATAGGCGGTTTTAGGCGGGAGTTTCTCCATTTAAACTCCCAATTCGGTTCCTAAGTCAATATTTCCCCAAAATAAAAAAAATCACTCTACTAAATTCATCCTTTGGCGTCCCCCTGAGTGTTCAATAGGAGAAAGTTCATTAATTCTGAAGCGCAGCAAATCTTCAACAAGGTACTGATAAAGAGGAGATTAATCAAGGAACGAGGATTCGTGAATCATGAATCGAGGACTGAGCAATCCTTCGACACCAATTGAAGAGATGATTATGTGGCAAAGAAGGGAAGTACTGTGCTACACTACCGCCGCCGTGGTTGTTCTTGTGGTGAAGAAATTTTATGCTAATTTGTATGGAATCAACCAAAGAGTTTTCTATGTGCGAGGTATATGGATAACTTTTACTCCTGCACAGATTAATGAGTTATATATGATTGAGAATGTTCTTGTCTGTCATTATTCCAACTTCGTTCCGACAAGAAACCAGATAAATGAGAATTTCCAATATTAAACGGACGAAACTGAAGACTAGGAAATGAGAGAAAACGAGTATGTTAGTTTTTTTGTGACACATTTGAATCCCGTTTCGAAACACTGACACTTCTTCATTTCTGTGAAACTCTTACCGACAATGAAGATCGGTAAAGTTTCTAAGGAAAGTGCTATTCTAAATTACTGTATCCAATTGGGACTGCCGATCGATATTAGATCTATAATTGTGAAGTCTGTTTTGGGCCTGATCATTCATGGATCAACTTATGGGCTTGGACACCCTTAAACAATTTTCTTACTTTGCAGTCAGTTCTAGGTATCTTATGAGAATTAGGAAAAGGTACTTCTACCTTAGAAGCCTTTGGACCCAACTGAGAGATTCCCAGCCTATGAAGATGAAAATGATATGATTATTATTGTGGATCAATTGTCCCATAATTCACTGCCTATTAAACCTTTAGTTCTTGACAAGACACTAGTAATCCTGCACAAAATCAAAAAATTGGAGAGAGAGGTACAAAGTGTTATGAATGCAATTAATAATATCTCTGAATATCTCTGATTTCTCTGATTTCTTTGATCATCTAGACTGGAGGATGAAAGAACATTTTTCTCACTCTGAACATATAGAAGACAGTTTGATACGATTAATGAGAAGGAAAGAAGGATGAAATTGATAGAAGAGGACTCTACTGAAGAATTTCCGTACCGACCCTTCTATAACCTTTTCGTTCATGGGCAATCAATGGGTGATCTCAGAGGAAAATCTAACACTGAATCTGAAGAATTGTAGACTTACTTTGCTACCTGTGTGTCTATGTGTGTAATTTGATTTGAACTTTATGTTTGCTTCACTTTAGAATTATGCTTTTAGATCTTTGTATAGTTGAGACTGAGCATATGATGTTTGTTTTCAGTGTTTTGAGTGTTGTAGCTTGGATTGCGACGCTGAATTGATGTATTGAGGTTGAGAAAATACCAAACTTAGGTGTGTTGTGTAACGTATATTGTAACCCTTGGAATTTAAACATAATTGTAATGTTTTGTGTTGTGAAAGTTTATTTATGAAAAGTACATCATTAAATCACTTAAAATTATGTCGTAAATGATTGAACGGATGTCGAGGCTTGAAATTGATCGAATTTGCAAAAATCCAAAAATTGAACCAAATCACTAGAGCCCGCCGACGGCGCCGCCCACGGCGAGCTCGACGCCGCCGACGGCGGATTTTTCCCGAGACTAAGTTAATATTTCAATAGAGCGCGTTGACAACACCGAAGACACCGCCAATGGCAAAATACCAAAAAACCACCTTTAACCGCAATTTTGACCAGTCAACCGACACTATTCATCATCCCCTGCCTCCTAAAAATGCAAATTTTGACCTAGGGCTTGAGAGATCTTGGATTTAGAACGATTTCAAGGCTTTTAGACACCAAATTTGATCATCTCTCGGTAAGAGCTTCACTACAAACTAAAAATATTTGATTTTCACCATGAATTTCTTCCACATTGAGAAAATAAAAAAAAATTGGAGAATGTGAAGAAAATATTAGGAAGAAATTCATGAAATTTAGCTTTGAACTCCTAGAATCACGCTTGGAAGCCATTATTTGCATATTTGAAGTATATTTTGGAATTTTTCTAATTTTGATTAGATTGACATGGCTCCATGACAAAAGAGATGACTTGAATGTGACGAGTCTCGCTTTGTCAATGCGAAGGCTCAGTCAAGATTTGCTTCAGTATTTGAAGGAAAGAAATGTATATAAGATCGAGTTTTTGAGAGTTCGGGAGGAGAAATTGAATGAGTTATCGCCGAATGGAGGTGAGAAAACTTCTGTTATACCACCAACAAGGCTGCTAGTAATATGGTAAAGGAATTCTATGCCAACGTGTTCTATTCTAAAGATGGAATCATTCAAGTGCGGGGATTTCCTGTTGAATTTAATGCCGTCTGCATTAACACCTTTTATAAAGTCCTAGACTCTTATAGCTGCCATTATGAATCCTTTAGTACAATGGAAGGCATGTGATCAACTTTCTCACTGATGGGAATGGAAAGTGGAAGATTAAGCAACGAGAACGGGTAAATTTTTCTGCTTCCATGTTGAATGCCACATCTAAAGCGTGGCATTATTTTATTTCCTCTACTTTGTTACCGACCTATCACCATAGTGAGGTAACAAGAGATAAAGCTATTTTGAATTTCTGTATTCAGAATTATAGAACTATAAATGTGGGGAGAATCATTTTTAAGAATATATTAAACACAACAAGGAGTGAAACAAGTGGAGGTTTGGGACATCCTGGCCTCATTTATGCACTTTGCCAACTTTCTGGACTGGAAGCTGGAGAGGATGAGGAATGGGTTTACCCTATGTAACCCATTAGTAAATCTAATTTAAAAACTTATGAATCCCATGAAAAGTGGAGAACTGGGAGTAGGAGTCAAGAACCTTCTACTAGTAGAGATGTCCCCTCTACTAGCTATGACCTTCCTTCTTCTAGCTCCCCTACCCTGACTGATTTATTGAATGAGTTGAACTTGCAGCGAAAAAGTATAGAGTTAATAAATGAAAGGATTAGAGGTTTAGAATGTCAACATGATTATGATAGTGAGTACCTTCACAGGCATTCAGATTTTCAGATAGCTTACTACGAAGCTCAGGCCCGACATTATAGAGGTGATCCTGATGTTACTTTTCCTGAGTGCCCCCGATATACTCAGTATCAGCCAAATAGTATCAGCCCAATCCACCTACTGACCAAGGAGACAAAGACATAGCTTGGGATTTTAATATTTGGATGTAGTTGATGTACTTGTATTTTTACTTTTATTTTTGTAATTTTTTGTAACAGAATTATAATTTTTTGTAATAGAAATGGATGTTTGTGTGTGTTTGTACTTTCATTTTTATTGTTATGTTGTAATTGGATAATTTTTAATTATTGTTTTAAATGTTTAGAGTAGTAATGGAAATTTTCATGTGTAGTATAATGGATGTTGATTAGTACCTTGTGAATTTTAATGTGAAGTGATTTTTATTTTGCAGTTTAATTGTAATTGTTTAGTTAGTGTTGTGGATGTGTTAGTGAAATGTTGTGTTTAATTAATGTTTAGTTTTGTACTTATTTCAAAATTTTATTACCCAGCAAATTCTCTAATAATTTATATGTGTAGAAAGCTCCTAATGTTACAGACTAGGTGAAGTAAAAATTTTGAGAAGGACTGCAAAAATTTCAGAATGATGAAAATGTCTAAAATACTGAGATATGATTTATATTTAGAATTTTTCTTTCCACCTGTATCATTTCATATTGAAAAATTTAAGTTTGGTGGAGGGAAGAAAACGATTAACTATTAGGTGTTCTCAATTTAGATATTTTCAAAAATTATTAATATGATTTTATGTAGTGAATTTAATTCAGGTAACTAAATTTTGTAGATAAATTTTATAGATTAAGATATTTAGTATAAGTGAATAAGACTATAATTAACTATTTAAAGTAAAAGAAACTATATTTTGAAGTATTAAAAATCTTGGAAATTCATTTGAGAAGAAAAGATTGGGGCTGAATGATGCAAAGGCTATGAAATATTTATATGGTAAAGGAATGCTTTGAGTTTCAAATTTAAGGAAAGAAATGTGATGTTCAAAATCATTAAAGGCTATCATGATATAGTAATCCTCACTTGAAAAAGGAAAAAGAAAGGATTGACAACAATCCCTAAAAAGAAAAGAAAAATATATAGGATTGTAAGCAATCCAAATGAAAAAGAGAAAAGAAAAGAAAGAAAAAATATAAAAGTGAGGAGAAGCTTGAGGAGGCCTAATCAAAAATTGGCTTCACTTGACCTACCTAGAAAGAAAACCTGAATACATTCTTGAACTTATATTTATGGATTAGATTTTTTACTAGTAGTGTTCTCATGAAGTTCTTATCATTTGAATATTCTAAGTGACTTGATAATACAACATATAGTCATTCTCGAAATGAATAGAGGACTAGAACTCTTAAACTTGATGACAAGATAATCTTGTAGCTACAGAGTTAATTCAATTACTTGATTTTTTTCTAAAAATCTCACTATGGTATTTATTTAAATCAAACATAGTATTTCTGAATTAAAACTTTACTACAATAGATCATAACTTTTATATAGTACTAAAATTACTTGAGGACAAATAATAGTTAAGTTTGGGGGATTTTGACCAAAGGAAAATATGTTGAGATTTTCATACCTATTTTACACCATTTTTGAAGATATTACACTTTAAAGAAAGGTATTTTTGGTGTTTTGTTGCAGAAATGATGAATTAGGGTCATTGGAGCAAAAAAATGGAAAAAGGAGCGAATTTGGAGCGAAAAAGGACCAAGATGTGAAGATTTGAATTAGGGCGTCGACGGCAAGCCCAACGGCGCCGACAGCGAGAATTTCCCAGGACTCCAGATTAAATGACTTAGAAGGCCCACTAACGACGGCCTCGAGGCCACCGACAGTGAGATCAACGGTTATGTCCAAAAATGCATTGGGTGAGGACGAATTTTGGAGGGATGCTTAGGCAACTCTTAGGAAAACTCATCCACAACTTTAAAAGAAGATTTTGGCCGAAAATGAGAGGAGTCCTGGAGGTTAGAAAGGTTCCATTAGTGTGTAGAGAGTTTACTAGAGTGTC
>NW_018250686.1:42764-49021 GCF_001263595.1 Phalaenopsis equestris | reverse complement strand
AGTTTTCTTTGTCTTTCTCCTTGTCTCGAGATTTTTGAAATGGTGATTTGAATTGGTGAAGCCTTGAAAATGTTTAAGAAATTGTGATGATCTTTTCACTTTGATCTTAATTTACTTTCAATCTGGCCAATTGATTTGTTAAAATATGTTGAGTTTTACAACTAAAGTGAAGATTACATCCAAGATTCAGGGAGGTCAAAGCCCTTGGAAGTTGGGTGAAAATACGTAGGGAAATAAAATTATTGAGCGTATAATTGGAGATTTGAGAGTGACAGACTAAAATCCACAATTCATTCCTATCGTTTGGGTGTTGATGTGTAGATGTTAGCCCTCAGGTGAGGGGAACGTGGGAGCTCCGAAGTGAGAGCCAGTATCCTCCCAGCCTAGCTGCAGAATCAATAACCAAGCATAGGATTAGTCAATGTTTTTTATGTCTGGACCAAAGGGTAAAGAATAGGTATGCTCCTATTTGACACAACACAATTTGAACTGATTCACTTTATCCATTCACTATAATTTATTGGCATAGAGAAGGATGCTTTCTTATATATTGAATATCACATTAAATTTTTTTTAAAATAATTAGTTATTTAAGATTTATCAAAATTACATATTTATTTCAATTGCCTATTAGTGACAGATAAGCAGTTTGAATTTCATTGTTACAATTAAAGTATTACTTTTCTAAAATCTTAGTTCGTAATTCTAATATTACTCCCTGTGGGATCATCCCTGTGGGATCATCTAGGACTCCATTAGAGCTCTATATTACTTGAGCGATACGTATACTTGCGTTGATAAGTGCGATTTTAACATTATTAAATATTTTATATACATCTTTATCGAATCTATAACTGTTGTCAAGTTTTTAGTGTCGTTGCCGAGAAATTAAATCTTCTAGCAGTAATAGTAAATAATTGTATTTTTAAGCATATATAAAGTCATCGGTTAGGTATGAGCAATGGTTTTCTTGTCTAATCATTTGTGTGTATGTGCAAGAATAAAAAATTTGATCCTAGCAAATAAATGACTCTTTAGATGGTTTTAGGTGTGTTACACTTCAAGGTTTAATGCATACTGAAATGTGTTGAACAAGTTCTTTTTGTTTGATTTTATAAGAGCCCCAATTTCGAATACAGTGCATTGCATGATCTTTAAATTATTTATCTTCTTTAACATGACTATACTTTTCATATGAATATAAGGTTTAGATGTTAATTAGATTAATTCAAAAGTTTAAGTTAGAAAATAATTAATAGTAAGACTAGGATTTAAGCATTAAAACTTGGTTAGGATCATGACTAAATGATGCTTTTGAACTAAGAAGTTTTGCATAAGGCAATAAAAGGTAACCATGCTTTTCACGCACCGTGATGTAGCTATCGGTCGCCAAATTGAAAATTGTCGGTTGTTGGAATATAAATCCTGATACCCGGTTTAATTTATTAAACATATATAATTTTGGGAAGTAGTAGTTTATATTTTGAAAATATAAGACCGAACTAATCTCATATCCTCATTAGTTTAAATAAACGAGCATAATATCGCAAGCAATGCATCTATCCTGGAGAATAAATGCACTACTTAATGGTAAGAGCTCGATTACATAAACTAAAGAATTTATGCCATCTTTTTAAGTCTGCAAAAAACCATTTTTTTATGTTGACTAACAAGTTTGCCTATTTAATACAAAAAAAATTAAATAGGGTTTATATTAAGTTGGGTTTTTGAAAGTTTCCTATAAGGGCAAGCCCCTATAGTTAATTACATCTTATATAACTAAAGTCACCTAAGAAAACTCTCGATAAAAATTAGGGGATATTGTCTTCAAGAATTTAAAAGGGTAGGAATTTTTGAAAGGTCGAACAAAGAGGTGTGAAAAGAGAATGACTCAAATTTAGAACATTTATTTTGGAATCCAATAGAAGAAGAACAAGGGGATGCCATGAATCCTAAGGAGAACCTTGGTGACTTCCAAAGCTATCATATGGTTTGGCTTCAATTTTGGAGTGAAAATATTTAAATGTTTCATTCTACCAATTTTATTTAATAGAGCTTACATTTTTATGAGACGATCACACATATAGCCTGGAAGATGTGATGGTTTAGGTCGTAATGAATGAAAACCTCAGAATCCTAAAATAGGTTATGACTTAGATTGCACAACGTGATTGTGCAAAGACCTAAAGAAAGAGTTGGGGATTTATGTCTCAGTAGGCAGACAACCTCAAAATCTTATGGCTTGTTGTGTAATTCTAACAACAGTGTGTTGTTGTAGCTCCTCATGCTGTTGCGGATTCGTTGTTGTAGAAGGCTGCCCACAGAGTTAGCTCTAAGCTCCTCGGCGAAGTAGCAGTCTTAAAATCAGAGAAAAATGGTCCAAGCTGGGGGGGGGGGGGGGGGGTTAAAGTTGATTAGAGCGACACATTTTAGGATCTCACGATTCTCTCGTTCTGGTACACTAATTTCTTTTAAATTTACTTAACTTAAAAGAGTTTTGAAACCCATTTAAATCAGAGAGATCTCGTTAGCAACCATGGGTTACCTTCTCCGAGGGACTCCCATAAATCCAAAAGGATGTTTTAAATTTAGTGAAATTTCAAAGGATTTATGGTTAACTTTGAATAAATTATTTTAACTTTCTGAAAATGTTGATTAATTTTTGAAAAGTCGTTTTGATTTTTTGCAAGAAATGTAGAGTGCACATCCAAGCAGTTATAAAATTTTACAATAAAATTAAAATGACAGAAATTAAATAACACTGTAAAAGCGTACCTATCATCTTATCGGCATTTCTGCTGAAAGATTAGCTTTTTTTGGCAACAAGTATATAAATTGGCAGAATTTTAAATAAATTGCAAGAGTAGATGAAGGTGTATCTAACAGACTCCAAACTATGACTTATTGAGTCCCGAAAGATCTTAGTGGATGATTTTAGAACAAAATATTACAAGTTCAATTTTTCCTTCAAAATACCCAAGAGATTTTGAAGTGTTAGCGGAATGACCCTGAACTGCTTTAAAGACCTGTTGAACCATTTAACTTCATTTTAAACTTATCATATTGCTCTGTATCTTAAGATGAATTAACGTTACCATATTACTTGGTAAACTTTGACATTTTAATCGTCCCGAGGACAGGGTACTCAATTAATCAGTTGATATTTCACTTAAAAGTTAAGCAGGTGAATGCCCCTAAGGCAAGTTTAGGTCATTAAAGATCATATACCTACCACTAAAGTTGGGCTAGTAGTTCTTATAGGTGTTTGTCTTCAATCATGTTATTTTTCTAAATCCCATCAAATGAATTTAAATATCAAGCCTAGATCACTACCAAGCTCTTAATAATCTAAGTGGGATAAAGTGGCAATCATTAAGATTTTAAATTAAAGTGGTACATATCCTTCTTGAAATATCGTATCATCCAAATTGTGGGCTTAGACCAAACAAACTATCATCCTCCTAACTTAAGCCCATCACTTGAGAATCATTTGACTTTTATTAACTTTGATGTTTTGATAAATTAGAAAATTATACTTTTATTCTTATTATGGAATTTTATTCTTATTATGGAAAGACGGCGAGTTGATTTCTACATTTTAACTCATTATGTTTTAATCATCCAAAAATATTCATTAGGATCAAGATTACCCATTTTTTTCTTTAGTTAATACTAAATTTTGATTAAGGCTCCAAAATCTAAAATTACCACTTTGCCCTTGGGGCTATCCATCTCATAACTCATTAAGCATAACTCAGATGACTTTAAAATTTTTAGAGTACCATATCCATAAAGTAATTAAAGTATCAGAGGCGAAAAATGTGGTTTTCAAATTTTAGTTTAATTTAAATAATTATTTTAACTTAGAAAATATGACATTCAAAATTAATTTATTTAATCAATATAATTTATTAAATCAATAAAAATATTTTTTTGGTTTATGGAAAAATTATTAAAGATTTCCTTAGATGAGAGAAAATCTTAGGCAAAATTTCATGATTTTTTGAATTAAAATTTTAATTTAATATTATAATTATTTATTAATTTTTAGTGATTTAATTAGATGGAAAATATGTTTTATTTATAATAATTATTTTTTATATTTTTATTAAGCCTCTTTAAGTCCAAAGAACTCAAAGAAATAAATTTTACATTTTAATGATTTTTAATTTATTTATTATAATTATTTTAATGGGGAAAATAAGGGAAACACATTTTTAGGCCTTTAAAAATTTATTTTAAACTTAGAAAAAGTAAAAAAAAAATATTTCAAAGAGTCATAAGTGATCAGGGAACCATTAGGAACATTTTGAAATTTTTTTATGTTTTTGGAATTTTTAATCATTTTTAATTTAAAATATAGTTAAAAAATCAAATAGTTTATCAAAAATATTTTTTTATTTTTTCTAAGTGCTCCTGATCACAAGGAACTCAGAAAATCACTTTTCATAATTTTTCTAAGTGTATTTAACTTAATATAATTATTTTTGTACAAAAATACAATATTTCTTAAAAAGACAACTTTAGTGCCTAAATTTAATGAAGTAATTTTCAAATATTTATAGTAGGTTAATATGATTTTTACACACAACGTGGAATTGATTTTGTCAATTTTTTATTTATATTTAATTTACATAAAATAATACAAGATATACACATTTAATTAAATAGAGATATGTACAAAATTATTCAAACCATCATGATATTTTTCCTAAGCTACTCTGACCACAGGAAACCTGCTAAATCGTGTCGCGTGACCATTCGATGGATTTGAGGAATAGAAAATAGGCCTAGTGAAACTCTACTAAATTTAGTTTCCTAAGCTACTCAAATAGGCCTAATTAAACTCTACTAAAGTTAAATGTGAAATGCAAATTTAACGAAACTAAATCTTCTATGCTTTTAAAAACTAAATCTCTTATAGGAAGGTAATGTAATTTTAAAAAAAGGTTTCAAATGTAAGAAAAGTATCTCTCCCATTTACAATAAGGTTGTAGCTAGTGAAGAATCAAATCTATTATTAATTGTATGTGACAAATAGGAACAATAATATCCTTTAATCCTCTGGTAAATCGATAAAGAACATTGGCTAATTAAGATGTTTTGAATCCATATCTGTTGTTAGGCTGAACGGATACTAGCTCACTCTAGAGCTCCCACTTCTCCCCCACCAGAGGGCTAACAATCACACCATATGGTTTTTAAACATATGAACTAAATTGTTGATTTTATTCTGTCACCGAAAAGTCACCAATTCTACACCCATCAAACAATATTACCTTATTTATTTTCACTCAATCCCATGGAGACTTCACTCTTCCATGACATTAAAGTGTGAACCCTACTTGAATGCTGAAAACATGGTCATCTTGGCTCTTATGTTTTTTCTTAGGTTTTAACAAATCGAAAAAAACTACTTCGAATTCATGGGAAGAAATAATATAACATGGATTTATATAATTGAAACAAGTTTACACAACATAAAATTTAAGTAAACAACTTATCTTACTCTCTCCACAAGCAAATCCCTTGAAGTTCCTTTGAATCACTTCTTTCTACTTATAATGATATATGCCCCTCTCTAAGGATTGCAATGAAGAAGAAATCTCTCACTTTTCTTCTCTTCTTAAAACTCTTAAAGATGAATCTCTCTAAATATTGCAAAAGAAAAACTAAGTATGTAAGTCGTGCTCTCTTTTCTTTTCTTCTTTTCTCCTCCTTTGCCCCCCATTTTTTGTCAAACATAGTGGTTAAATAATGTGTGGCTAAAAATTCAAGAGTTCCCATAAGCACCCCTTCAAAATTCATCCAAATTCATTGCATTTTGAGAAATAACCATCTCAATGCCTTTTTGGAGCCGACTGACACCATTCGGTGCTGGTCGTGCTCCATATAGCTGTACTGGCGTCGTACGGCGTCAGATTATTTCTTTTCCCCTTTTTGCTCCAAATTTCATAGATTTAGTTCCTTTTTAATCCAAATCCCCAAATTGAGTACACTTGCATCAATAACATGAAAATACCTTTCTTTAAAGTGCAATTTCACTAAAAATGACCAAATATAAGCCTTAAAAATATATAAAAAATTGAACATTTTTTTTGCTGTATCAGGAGGTTTGATAGTAGCCTGCAAAACCTTACCATAAAAACATAAAAAACCAATAGGAGGATATATAGTGTGAGCGCAAACCACCAGATTTAAATGTTAACCACCTAAGAAAACATCCAATCCAGATCATATATATATATATATATATA
>NW_018250686.1:17989-42705 GCF_001263595.1 Phalaenopsis equestris | reverse complement strand
ATATATATATATGCTGGTAGGAAGGTGGTAGAGGCCTGGTTTAAGCTTCTAGTGAAGATCCCTTCTCTCTTTCCCCTCTTTGGCTCCTATGTTTTCAGTTTGATAGCTTCGTAGGTTTCTTTGATTTTGAATTTTACGTGCACTGTTACATTGGTTCTTTGCTCCCTAGTTGATACATCTGGAACCTTGTTTGCATCTTCCCAAAAATGGCAGTTGACCCAAACTTTGTGGGAAAATAGTCATATGCAGTTGTTATTGGTTTGGAACTAAGTGGTGCCTCTATTGTAGACAAACTTGTTTTTCCACAAGTTTATTATGATGCAATGGAAGACAAAATTAATTGTAACTTGATTTTGAAAGGAAGTAAAAAGGCAGGGAAGCATGCCATTATTTTATCTCAATAAGAAGTGAATGACCTAGCAGAGAATTACAAATTTACTTTAATTGGAAAGTTCCTTATGGCTCATCCTAAGATGGATTCCATCAAGAAAACTTTTGATGATTTGAAGCTAGCGTGGAACTAGAAAATAGGGCTTTTTGATGGACGAAATGTCATGATTCATCTGACCAAAGAGGAAGACTATGCAAAAGTCTTTTTTAAGAAGTTCTTCCAAATTGAAGATAGCTTTATGAAGCTTCTAAAGTGGACTCTAGCATTTAACCCAAAGAAGGAACTTCATATTATACCTATTTGATTCAAACTCCCTAAACTGAAACTCCATTTTTTCAATCATAGAGTGTTGTTCTCTATTTGATCCTTACTTGGTCATCCAATAAAGTTGGACATTTTTACATTTAATCTATCAAGACTTTTTGTGGCCAGGATTTTGATAGAAAGAGACATTACCTTGCCTCTAATAGATGAGGTGTGGCTTAGGATAGCTCAGGATGGGTATTGGCAACAAATCATAATGGAATAATAACCTCATTTCTGCAATTATTGTAGTATGTTTGGGTATACCAATGATCACTGTTATAGGTTACATTCAAGTTTAAAACCTTCTTCAAAACCAGGGAAAAGGAAAAAAAAGCCAGTAGAATCTCTAGAGGTTCTAGAGAGGGACAAAGCTGATGTATAAATTGTGGAACATACTACAGAGGTAGAAGATCCAATGGTGGCACTAGAAAGAGGACTAGTTGTTGTACAAATGAAGAAGATCACAGAGATGGAAGTAGAGCTTTCTATAGCTAATCCTGCCTCCATCCCCCCAGAAGAGACTACGACCGATGTATTTACAACAGATGATACCCCACAATAGGCTGAAATACAACTACAAGAAGGTCTAGCACTCCCAGATCCTAATTTAGTCCAGGAAATCTAGCAGACAATGGAAGCTGAATGGCAAAGTCAGAAAGGGAGAAAGAAGAAGAAAATACCATGGGAAACCAAAGAACACATTTATATATTGGAGGTTGGTAGCTCATACTCTACTAGAAGGGAGTCTCTCACTAGACTTACTAGGGGGAGAGGAAAGTCCTTTCACCATGATTAATCTACTTTGTTAAAATAAAAAGGGGATTGCCCACCCCCTTTATCTAAAAAAGCTACAACACTTAAATAGAAAGCATAAGCAATAGTGTATGAAAATATTGGAGCCTTTGCCCCATGATAATCCCCCAAAATTTCTTAAATTCTTTCCTAGTTTTGGCTTATTTCAGAACCTTAATAACAAGATTTTGTTGTTTTTTAGATTGGAGATGGGTTGTACCATTCTAAAGGACCACCCCAAATTCCTTCATTTTTCTTCCAATTTGGCTGGTCATAATGGCTTTGCTACCATAGTTTATGCTGGGTGCACTAAAGCAGCTATACAGGAGCTATGGGATGATCTCAATATCATCAGTCATCATGCTACTGAAAGATGGCTAGTGAGGGTGGGGGGACTTTAACTGTCTTGCATCCCCCTCTGAAAAGAAAGGAGGCAGACCCATAAATTTTCCATAATGAATACTTTTAATGGTAATATTCAAGCTTCAGGTTTGTTTGACTGTGTTATACTGATTATAAGTTCGCTTGAAGAAGGGGCAAGTTATGGGAGAGGCTAGACAGATTCTTTGCTAATGACCATTGAAAGCAAAATTTCCTTCATACAACAGTTACCCACCTCAATCTTGCTGGATCTGACCCCATACCACTCTTCATCACAATTTCTACAGCTCACAATCAAGGAAAGGCTCCTTTTAGATATTTAAATATGTGGTCCACCCATTAGGACTTCATCTTTATTGTTTCAACTCATTGGAGAGACATTGATCACCCCAGCCCCTTGATTAGATTATGGTGCTTACAAAAAAAATTTGGGAAGGCCCTCACCCAATGAAATTGGAATACATTTGACAATGTTTTGGCAGGAGTTGAACAAGATGAAAGAGATCTTGTGGATATTGAGTCCCTAGCTACTAATGGCCTAGCTGATGAAGCTCTTCTTTGGGAAGCTAATGAGAAGCCCCTTACTGTTGTGGCATGGCGAGAAGAATATTTGAAACAAAAAGGATTCTACAAAGAAGTTCATGGATGGTGATAGGAACATAAAATACTATCATCCTTGCATCAAGTATAGAAGGAAATGCAACACCATTCACTCTATATAGGATGAACAAGGCAAATGGATTAATAGATCTTAGGGTATTGCATATAGTGTTGTTGATTACTGCAAAAGACTTATGCAAAGCCCTAATCAGCATAGAACTCACCTGGATCCTAAATTATTTAGTAAGGATCAATAATTCACTCAAAAAATCAACTTTGCTGAAATCCTTACTGAGGAGGAAATTTGGCAGGCTCTTTCCACTATACACAGCCCTAAAGCAGCAAGCCCTGATGGTTTCTCTTCTGATTTTTATAAGAAAGCTTGTGAGGTAATCAAATAGGATCTTGTGCTTTCCATTAAAAACTTCTTCTAGGGACAAGAGCTACCAAATGTAGTCTCTAAAATCATTAGTAAGATTCTGGCGAGGAGACTACAACCCCAACTGCAACACCTGATCAACCCAAAGCAAGCTGCTTTTATGAAGGGGAGATATATTGCGGACAATGTACTCTTAACCGAAGAATTACTAACTGATTAATATAAACTCTGTATGGGGGGATCTGATATACAAAATGGACTTAAAGAAGGCATATGACAAGATTAAATGAGAGTTTTTAATGGCTTCCTTGGAGGCTAGGGGGTTCTCCAGTGCCTCCTGCCTTATCGTCAAAAGATGGTTGAGGAGAAATGTGCATCAAGTACTTTATCAATGGCCAAGCTCATGGGTTTTTTAATGCCTCTAGGGGACTCAAACAAGGAGCCTTTCTATCCCCAACCATTTTTTATCTTCCACTGGATTATCTATCTAGATTGCTGGATAGACCCTCTCAAAGAAAGAACTATGCCAAATACCATAAAAACTCACTTTGGAAATCAGTCACCTAATCTATGCAGATGACATAATTATTTTCTCCAGAGCTAGTAAAGCAGGTACCAGATTAATTCAAACATATTTGCATGAATTTAAGAATTTATCTGGGCTGATGTTTAACAAAGAGAAATGCCATGTCTTCTTTAGCAAAAGGATCCCTCTCTCCACCAAGCAATGGATACTCAACCTCACTGGCTTCACCCCTCTATCAACTACATTCAAATACCTCAGTGTTTCTCTTTCAAAGGTAAAACTAAGCTAACTCACTTTGATGATGTGGTTAGCAAAACAAACTCACAATTACAATGTTGGACAAACTCATTTCTTTCTAATGGTGGAAGGATTACACTGCTGATAAGTATCCTCACCACCTTCCCTTCTTATGTTCTACAAATGGCTATAATGAGGAAAAGTACTTAACTGTTACTTGAAAGATCCTTTAATAGGTTTTTATGGGCTGGCCAGAGGAAACAGCTACACTGGGCAAGTTGGCAAAAAACTAGCCAAACCAACTACTCCATGAGGTTTGGGCTTCAAAGGTCTTCAACATCTTCAGCACTTAAGTTTATGAAAAATGTGGCTGAAATTCAGACAGCAAAATACCCTATGGTTAAAGTTTATGTGGGCAAAATACTGCAGATGCTCACATCCTAATCCGGTTACTAGAAAGATTGGTGATTCTAGAATTTGGGTCAATTATCTGAAATTTACAAAAGATGCAAAAAATTTGTTCCTTTGGGACCTAAGACAAGGTGACCTAAAATTTTGGCTGGACAGATGGTGTCCAAAAAATTTCATCAATCCAATTCCATGGGATTATGATACTGAACTCTTGGTGGAGGATTGCTGGGAGAGGAACTCTTGGTCTGGTGAATTCCTGCTCTCTTTTCTGGATCAGAATTCTGCTGAGCTGATTTCAAAACTGCTAATATCCCATTCTAATGCAATGAAGTGTACCTACGAGGTTATGGTGATTCACCCTCTACCTTGTGGGCTAGTTTTGTCGTAATGAAAGGACGATCACTTCTTACTTAGACTGCTGAATATATCCTTGGCATCATATGTTTTAAGACTATTTGAAGTGAACACAACATCTTTTATCTTGATTTTTAATGGGTATTTCCCAAGATGTAATTTACTACGAGGATACATCATCGTGGGAGGTCTCGTTGAACCAAAAAATTCATGAATTTGATTTTGCATTTTAATTTTTTTTAGAAAAATCTTTATATAGGATCTTTCTTGTATATTCTCTCAGATCGAGTCTGATCTGATTTACTTGTGAGCGCTCTTCTCTAGTTTATGTTACAAATATTTTTCTATATAAATATACTCGTAGCTCTTTATTTTCTGTCAACCTTGGATCATTTCTTTCTTCCTTTACTTTTATAAGTGATGGGGACCTAAGAGGATGGATCTGAAGAGGACCAACACTAAGAAGGTTATTCTGCTTGAACAAGATTATGGTGTGAAAGGGTGTATGAGAGATTAAGCAACTCCAACACACTTTTTAATTATCTGCAAGAGAAATATGTTCGGTCAACGAACGAGTTATTATCGCCAAAGTTATTTGAGTAGAAGAAAGAAATTGTATCTTAGCCAGTCACATATATCGTTTAGAAATATTTTTCACTGCTCTAGAGAAAAAGACTAAATAGGCTAGTTTATGTAAAAATAAGTAACTCAATCAGCCTTGTTAAGGATTTTATCAAGGATTACATTGCGTTAATATGAGCCATCACCATTGCAACCATTTGATTAGAAGAAAGATAACGATCCAAGCTGAATTCACAATATTTCTTGTGAAAAGGAGGTAACGTTAATATTCTTGTAGGTGCTATGCATCTAATTAAAATGCATTTTTGCTAAAAATTAGTTTTAAAATGTCTAGTTGGTCAAATATATGGACATCATTTTGAATGCGTGGTGCACAATTCTACCACTTGGGAGATCACACCCCAAATGACGGGAAATATTTCCATATGGAATACACACATAGCGCTGCGTGCATAATAATCCCTCAATAACTTTCGTTTTGGGGCTATCGGGGGTTATTAGTAGGTTATTGAGACATTAATTCCAATAACAAATAATCCCGAAAATCTTCACAGGTTCTATTTTGATGTTATTCATAAGTTATTATGGGGGTATCGCAGGGTTATTGGAGTACGTACGCAAACCTATGTGCATATTCCGTATAAAAGTATTTCTACAAAATGATCCACCATTAGTGCAACTAATGTGTTTTAGGTGCCAGCAGATGGAAATACAAAAAGAGTTTAAAAGCATTTACAGCTTTCTTGTGACCTGAAAAACAATACTTTAAAAAATAAAATATTAATAGCGAACAATTTCATCGTAAATCAACAAAAGAAACTCAAGAGACATTTCATATTTGAAACAATCTCATAATTATTGCGTACATAATTCTTAACCAGTGCTGGCACGTACTTATTGAATGATTTTTCCTGGTTTAGTTTAAATATTTTTAGCTTAAGAAAACCATCGTTTTCCATAGGAAAGAAACATCCAAATCAAACGCATTAGCGATGATTTCAGCCATGGCCGACCAGCCGGCCATTTCTAATTAATTCTCTACCTCGTTAGTTAATCTAATCACATTCGCTAAGCATGAATTTGCTAAATGACGCTGATAGGGACTACCAGGAGCACGTATCAGCATTTGACCGGTTAGTTCCCATCCGGTTCCAGTGGCTATTTTGGTGACCTGTTCATCATCAATCTATTTCCTGGATAGATATTATTGTAATTTCCATTTTCAAAGTGGAATTCATTAAAATTTTGCTTGTCCTGTTTATGTATGATTATTTATGACTCATAAGTAAGAAATAAATTTTTAGATGATGGGCTAGACGCACTAGAGTTCCCTTTTTTTTATGATGCACTAGAGTTTTATACCTGCTAGCTTAACATGAATCATAAATAAACATTAGTTTATTCGTTAAATTTTTGCCAGTGTGCTCTTACTAAAGTAACGTAGCTTACACATGCACTAAACTTAAGTCGAAATGTTAATACAAATCAAGCTCTGTTCATGGTCATCAAAATTACAATTACAAGATTAACCTTATGTTGTTAATAATTTGCTTCTTTTTATTGATGACAAATATATTGCTTTCGATAAATAGAATATGGAATAAAAGATATATTTCTTAAATTTATATTCAAAATATGGCAAATTACAATAATTAAGATACATGCAACTACCTAAATTACATTTATAGCAACCTATATAAAATCAAACATAATGAAAACATTAATTAAACTAAATTGAAAAAAATGAAATAAGAAATTAAAACTTTAGAATCTAATTGGACAAAAGGCCCCTATCCCATTAAAGTCCTAATAAATATTTGTGAAATAATTTCACACCAAAACAATTCCAAATATAATCAAAGTAGAGTGAACTTTATTTGGCCAAGGTTGACCTTAGCAAAGAGTCCTAGGCCATGTTGACTTCACCTAAGCTTATTACGCTCACATGGTGTTGTATGGAAAAGTTGTGCAACACTGAACCAAAGCCACCTATATTTAAATCATTTGGAGCCAAATACAGCTTCGTTACATTTAGGGCACTAGAAGCCTACATAAAAATACCTGACCCCATCAAAACCTAGTTCATGTTAAACCAACCCTATTTAACCTAATTAATTTACTTTACTAGACTAAATCTAATGGAAACCCAATAAAAAACAAAATCCATATAAGTTTATAAAAAGGACATTCAATTATTCCACATCATCTATAAGCAATTTAGATCTTTTAGGACCAATCTTCAAAAATGATAAGATGATCTTGTACAGCTTAATCCAATTATCCCTCTAAGAACACTCTCATTCCTTTAGTGACACCAAACAAGTTTGTTCTTAGAAACTTCTGCTCTAAATTACTATTATTGCCATTTTTAGTGATCTTAAACACAATCACGAATGGGAATATAGATTATTCTAAGTTCAAAAGTCCTATGTCATGCCATTACATTTTGAACTCACTCAACTCCTAAAAAACAAGTCTATAATTATCCTTCAAGCTAAATTTTCCTTCCATGAATAGGAACATCCAAAGCTCCATAGACTTTGTCTTGGACAAGACCATGAAATTGATTCATAGCCTCTCCAACTTTTAAAAGTGAATAAAAAATGTTCTCCTATCTTAAGAAAACCTCCAACATTCATTAGATTCACAAAATCTTCTCATAATTAATGAATTCCATGAACTAAAACTTCTAGTCGTAAGCTTTGTTCTTTTTCTAAATAAGCATGGAACCCAAAGATTTCTCTTAAAGGGATTGATCATTTATGATTTCATGATCATTTCAAGTGGATAAGAACTCAAAATTAGGGTCTTAATTATGTTGATGGCAAGGATCTACTCAACAGACTTGGTTTAATGCCAGAGGTAGGAGACAAACTCTTCATGATTTATTTCCTTTAATAGAAATTAATTGTTTAGATTAAAACCATTTAAAAAGCTTCTATTATTTGTCCTCGATAGCATGGACCATAACAGTATGGACTAATTGGAAGCTCACATGTATCAAAGTTGTGCATGGTTATTGACCTCATGTTGACCTCACATTTGTTCAGGTCTATTCATTCCTTCTTAGAAGCCTAGGATCTAGCCATATGACTTTCCTATTGACTATCCTAGAAGACTAGTGATATAAACCTTATCCCATTAGAAGTTCCAAACACCTATTTACTCTTCTTGGAGTTCCACATGTGTGATTTTGACATCTAGCACTTAGTAGGATGAAAGCAAGCATGAGGGAGCTCAAGAAGAGTCTCCCATAGGATTGTCTGAAATTAAAGGTAGCCCTGGGTGGTGTGGTCTTGAATTGTCTTGCAGACACACACTTGAACCACTCACTTTCACTCACAACCTAAAACCCTAAACCAAGCATGCTTAACATGGTTCCCCACTCTTTTGGAAACTCATGTGGGTGGTTCCCCAAACCCTTGGCCTTAAGCTCTGGTGGCTGGACCAATATGTGGAGGATCCAAAAGGATGATTCCCTTGATCTTATGGCTCAAAAGGGGTAATTTTTTTATTAGCCTCCTCAATGAATCCCAATTTTGAAAAAAATCTATAGATTCACTCCAAATGACTCCAAAATCAATTTGAACCAACCAAGAACCCCAATTTTGCCCCAAAATCCAAATTCATCCAAATTAAACTCCATAATCTCTAAATTTTTAACCAATTGACTTCTCAATTACTCATAAGAATCTTCTAAATTAAATTTAATTAACCCAAATCCAAACTCTAGCCAAACTCAAACCCAAGTCCAAGCAAAATCCCAAGTTTTGAACCCAAACCCTAAACTCACCTTGAGCCACTTAGTTTAGCCCAACCTTGGCCACCACAGCCGCCATTTGGAGCATACGACCCAACCAAGATCCACTTAGCCCACCCTAGTGAAGATATGGACCAAGGGCCCTTCAAATTTAGGATTTCTTCCCAAAAGTGGTTAAGCCAAAAGGATCCTTGCCACCAGCCTTCCCAAGCCCCAAGCCCATCATCATTATGCTTCTTTAGCCTCCTTGACTTAGCTAGCCACCACCTCAACCCTGGTCAGCCACCCAAGTTGCTGAAGAGATCAAAACTGAGAAGCCTTGAACCCAAAATTTAGTCCATCCTTTGTGACACTTCTCCATTGGATGCTTGCGCCGCTCAGCCATCCACCTCAGCTTCCAATGACCATTGAATTAGAGCCGAGAGCTCACCCCTTGGCCAAGACTATAAAATCCCCCACTTTCAGCCATTGGAGGAGGTTTCTCATTTCCCTCTTCCAGAGCCTCCCCAAACCTTTCTAAGCTCATCCCAACCAAATTTCAACCATCTCCCCCCACTGCTTGAGCTTAATTTCAAGCTTGAAATTAAGGGCATTTTCTGTCATTCCACAAAACTCCACCAAAATTCAAAATGATTGCCCCAAAAGCTTCCCCAGACCAAATAAGGAAGTTTTCCAACAAAGAACTTTTCATTTTGAGCACTCTAACCCATAGTTGGACCAAACCCAAATCACCCCTTAATCAAGTTTACAAAGAGACCCAACACCAACTCAAATTGCAACTTGAAGGAGCTTCGTGAGGTCATAATGAATTAATCATTTCAATAGAGGCTACACCTCTTAGACTAAGCTATGGCTCATTTCCCCCAAATGTGAGCTTGGTTTGGGCTTTTATGAAGAAAAATATAATAAAATGCATGATCAACAGTATATATATGTTCTTCTTGGTCAGATGCACGCACAGGAACAAATTGCGAGTGATTTTGTTGAATATCAAGCTAGATCAAAACATTTTAGTGTGGACAATTCTCAATTTAGGTTAGATGGGGACGATGAATGGATGTCATTCATTTGGGCGTGTGTCCATCACAAAACAAAGGAGGAGTTGGATGAAAAGATGAAGCGGTAAAGGCAGGATAGATGGCGGCTGACTCATATGGCAACGTTGATTGGGAGCGCGTCGCGTGGTCTTTTGGATCTGTCTTGGTTGAGTTGGCACTGGCTCAGATAAGTAGGAAATTAGGATTTAAATGATTTGAATAATCCAGAGGTCTTTGAAAAATCATAACTCAGTGTAGAAAATTCTAAAAAGAAAAATAAAAAACTTCCTATTGCTCACTGAATAGAGGAGAATCATGTGGATTAAAAATAAAATGATTTGACTTATATTTATTTTTAAATTAATTAAAAAAACAAAACCATCTTTAAATAATAAATATTTAAATATTTATCACTTTGAATTGAAATTTTGAGGGTTGGTTCTCTCTGTGGTTAGGAGTGTTCTCTGATTTTTCCAAAGTCAGAGAACAACCTAGCATGATAAACCCTTTTTCAATGTAAAGTGCCCTACTTTGCATAAAATAATTATATAAATTAAAATAAAAAAATATATATATATGATTTGTTTTGGAAGGTTTACTGTGGTCAGAGGACTCTATGAAAAATAAAGCCTAAGTTTAAATGTCTTTAAAGCATAACTTTTTAATTTAAGTCATTAAAACCCAAGAAAAATCAAATAAATAAAATATGATTAAAAAATCATAAAAATTTATCCACACTAAGACTCATAATCACATTAAGCCTTTGTAAAAATTTGGAACCATTTTAAATTAATTTAACCATTAAAGACTTTTTTCAAGGTAAATAAAACATTTGCACTAAAATAATTATAAGATATAAAATACACATAAAAAAGTTATGAAAAGTGGTTCTCTATGTTTCTCATGACCAAATGCATCTAAGAAAAATAAAACTAAAATTTAAATAAAAAGTCAAATTTCCACTGTTTTTTCTAATTTTAAATAAATAAAAAATACCAAAAAATCACAAAAAAACAAAAATGCACCAAAATGTTAAAAATCAATTCTTAATCACATGAAACCGCATATTTTTTTTTCTTAAATTTTAAAAAATGCCTAAAATGTATTTTCCCTATTTTTGGATTAAAATAATTCTAAAAATAAATAAAAAATAAAAAAAAAATGTGACAAAATTTTTTTTTGAACTTCATTAGACCAGAATTTATGAAAACTATAAAAGTTTTTTCTTGAAATTAAAATATATTTTCTGTTTATTTAAATTGCCAAATTTAATTAGAAAGTATAAAAATTTAAAATATAATTCAAAAATTCACAAAAATTAGTTTTAGTATTTCTCTGACCTAAGTGAACCTCCCATAATTTTCTAAGAAAATAAATGGCTTATTTTACTTAGTTGAAAAGGTTATCTTTGAAAAAATTCCTTATGTTCAGGTTAAAAATAATTATTAAATAAAAAATTAGGAAGCGTGATTTCTCCTCCAATGTTTCAATTAACTTATGAGTGGGATAGTGGCAAATTTCCATGATCATTGGAATTCAATTGTAAGGATTATGGTATGTGAAACCTTAAGGGTAAAATGATGATTATGCGAATTTAAACTTTAATTAAAATTTTAGGACAAACCAAGGGTAAATAGGATAATTTTGATCATAAATAATTTCTTAAGATGACTGCAACATGAGGGCTAAAGGATAGAAACCAATTTGCTTTATTGTCATATAAAGGATAAAATTGCAATTGTAATTTAGAAGATAAGTAAATAAGTTGACTCATATGAAGGGGGTTATGTTAAAAAGGTGATAAATTATTGATTTGAATCCCTTAAATTGAAAGTGGATGACAATTGAATCCTTTCAATTAAAAATTAAAGCTTTAAATTAACTTATTTTTCAAAATTATAAACCCACCCCTAAAACATCTAAGAGCTTGATAGTGAGATAGGCTTGATTTAATTGTCATTCATCAAGGCTTAGAAAAGATATGAAATTAATTATAAACATCTTTAAAACACTACGAACTCAAACTCAATCAACAACATATGATCCCCCAATACTCATGTTTACCCTTAGAGGTCTCTACCTATAATCTTTCAATATAATATCTAGTGTTTGATTAATTGTTCTACTCATAAATTAATTTAGTTATGTCCACTGAGCATCATAATGAAACTTTAACTAAATTTCAGATGATTATTTTAACAACATAATAAGTTCAAATGAACTTGAATTGATTCAAAAGACTTGTAAAAAGTTGTTTAGTGTTATACCCTGAACACTTTAATAATATTTTGGATAATTTGAAGGACAAATAAACTCATTATGCTTTGTTTAAGAAAATCATCCACAGACCACCATAATTCAACTAAACACCTGTTTTAACTAAACCCCTTAGGTTCCCACTTGCGGCAATCATTTGCACTTAGGTCGGGTTTTACTGTTAAATTCTTTTTTTCTCGCATGTTATTATATATGCTTTGAAGACCAATGATACGCCAAAATAATATATTGTTTTATGTACATATTATATACTTATTTTTTGTGATATTGCACTTTAAAGAAGGGTATTTTCAGGTTTTTGTTGCAGGTATATCATTTTTAGGCATTTGGAGAAAGAAAGTAAAAAAGACGAAATTTGGAGCCAAAATAACGAATTTTGGGATTCTAGCGCATGATGCGCCAGATCGGCGCATGATGGGTCGTTTGACAAAGAACTGGCGAATGATGTGCCAGATTGACGCATGATGCGCCAAAGACGACTTTTTGCAAATTACGACGGTTCGAGACGAATTTTACGTGAATTTTCAAAAGGATACTTATTCTACACACCTGTTAGACTAACTCAATGCATCTGGACACTTTTGAAGGTTCTCTTATGAAGGGATATGTCTCTTGGATCAAAGGACATATCTTTTGAATTCAAAATAGTTGACTTTTTAAGGGAATTTGGAATCTTTTCAAAGGAGGCTGCCCAAAAATGAAAGAGAGGACTTCAAGAGGGCTTAGAGGGGAACAAGAAAGGGAGAGAGAGAGAGATGAGAGGTAAGAGGAGAGAAGAGGAGATTTTCTTCTAGGGTTTTAAGAGGAGAGAGAAGGTGAGAGATTTCTTCTTCATTACACTTCTAAGAGAGAATTGAGCGGGATTGTAAAGAGAGAAAGACTTAGAGAGAACTTCTAAGGATTTGCTTGAGAAGGATTTTGAGATAAGTTATGTCTTTTACTTCTTTTGTTTAGTAAACTTGTTTATATATATGAAATATGTGTTTAGTCATATCGTTCTCCTGAATTCTGAGTAGTCTTATTTATCTTTCTCCCTACTTTAAGATATGATTTTGTGATTAATTGATTTTAATTTTTATAGTTTTAAATGTTAATACTTTGTGATGATTTGAACTCCGATCTTCATTTACTTTTCGATCTGACAAGTTAAAATGTTAAAACTTTTTTAGAAACATATGTTCTGAAAAGGGAGAGTCACATTTCTACAACATAGGGAGAGTCACATTTTATTTTATGGGAGATTACGTTATCCATGGGATTACGTGCAAATAAATCAGAAAATATACTTTGTTGGATGTAGAATTGGAGATTTTAAGGTGACAGATTAAAATCCTTAATTTGGTCTAGTTAATTGAAAATGATGCGAGATTGTTTGCGCTCAAGTGAGGCAATAGTGGGAGCTCTGGAGTAGCAGTCGGTATCCACCCAGCCTAACCACAAAATTAGGGACCAAACTCTGGATTATTCAATGTTCTTTATAATACTCGGAAGAGGGCAAAGAATAGGATTGCTCCTTTTTGGCACAAAATAATTTTTATATATATTTCCAAATGATTTCAATTTCTTCACAATCCATATACTCATTGTAAAGGAGAATGATACATTCTTAAATTTGAACTTTCTGTCAATAGAAAAGCTTTGTGTAGTTTTTGTAATCTTACTTTTGAAAGTTAGTTCTTAGTTAGTTAACATTGTTTTTCAACTGCATTTTATATATCATTTATCTTAGTAGTTAACTTCCAAACTTCACACTTTAATTTTGTTTTTGTATTTTTAATTATAAAATAATTTCAAAAACTTAATTAAAGGATTTTCCCACTTCCCTATGGGATTGATATCTAGGACTCCATTAGAGCCCTTTATTACTTGAGCAATTTTAACAGGGATTTAGCAGTTTAAAAAGAGTTTTAAAAGATAAGCTATTTTCATAAAAGGTTTTTTTGTTGGGATTTTATTACATATTTATTATATATATGTCGTGTGTAATTTTGTACAGTTGAAAAATATTTGCAAAATTTACACACTAAATCTACGCTTGCATCAAGTTTTTGGCGTCGTTGCCGGAGAAGTAATGAAAAGTATTAGTTTAGTTTGAGTATTTTATTATTTAAGTGTGTTTGCTTGTTTTTAAATTACTTGTTGTATTTATTTATGCGTAGTGTATGATCTGAAAATTTAGTACCTTACGATTTTAAGTTAGAAAGAACAATTGGAAAAATTTGAAAACAACAAAAGGGATAGGTGATATTAGCAAAATGGCTTATAATTTGAGTAATGCTAGAAATGAAAATGAACATCATCAGAGACCTTTAAGAGATTAAGCTAATCCTATAACAGATGAGACTCAATTAAGTATACAAAACCCTACTATAGCTCTCATTTCATTTGAGCGTAAACTATTATACAAATGATACAAAATAGTCAGTTTGGAGGAACAACAACTGAAGATCCTAATTTACACTATGCTAGTTTTCAAGAATTGTGTGCTACATTTAAATATGATGGAGGGTCGAACGATGCTATCAGGCTCAGAATTTTTTCTTTTTTACTAAGGGATAAAGTTAAGATGTGGTTAAACTCAATAGCACCTGGATCTATCAGAACATGGGGAGATTTATCACAAAAATTCTTATTTAAATAATTCCCACCTTCAAAACTTCTAAACTTAGAAATGATATCACGTCTTTTTATCAGTTTGAAGGGGAATCAATTTATGAAGCCAAGGAAAAATTTAAAGATCTCCATAGAAAGTGTCTACCCCATGCGTTTCCAGATTGGTTAATAATTCAAAATTTTTATAATTTGTTGGTTGGATCTTTTAGATTGACAATTGACGCTGCTACTGGTTGACCATTAATGTCAAAATCATTCGATAAAGCATATTCATTAATTGAAGAGATGACTACAAATAATCATTAATGGCCCTCTATAAGGGTAATTCCAAACAGAGTGGTTAGTATTCATGATTCTGATGCAATATCTATGTTAACTGCCCAAATAGTTGTTATATTAAAGAAGATAGATCAATATGGAATGAATTATTCTCAGACAACACCTGTGTTTAAGGAATACTCATCAGGACAAATGATAGAATCTCAATCTTCTTATGAGACCTTAAATGTATTACAAAATTATTCTAATAACCCTTATGCCAATTGTTATAATCTTGGATGCAAGAATCATCCAAGTTTTAGTTGGAGTAACAATAAATCAAATGCTGCAAGACCTCAATGGGGAAACAATTCTGCTAACCCATTGAGAAACTCCAACAATCAAGGGAATCAGGCTTAGAAACCTTATTACTCCCTAGGATTTAATAATTTGTAAAGTAAGGAGAAAAAACTATCAATGGAAGAATTGATATTGCAAATGGGCAGTCAATTACAAAGTTAATGAACTGCAATACAAAACATGGAATATCAATTGGAATGTATTGCTACTTCACTTAGCAATAGACCTCTACGAACATTGCCTAGCAATGTTTAAGTGAATACTAAAGATAAGAACATAGAGCAAATCAAAGCTATTGAACTGAGAAGTGGAAAAGAATTAGAAAATAGAGTTGAAGTTGAAAAAGATGAGGTGGAAAATGAAAAAACTGGTGAAGATTTTAATTTTAAAGTAGAAAGACCTATTAAACAATTGAAAATCACTATAGAAAGACCACCACCTCCAATTCCTTAACGATTGAAGCAGAAGCATAAAGATAATCAATTTTAAAAATTTTTGGAAAATTTGAATAAATTAATGATAAAAATTCCATTATTGAATCTTTGGAATAAATGTCAAACTATGAGAACTTCATGAAGGATATTCTTAATAAAAATGAAGTTTTTAGATAATGAGACTGTTGCACTCAGTGAAGAGTGTAGCGCCTCAGAAAAAGCTTCCTAAGAACTTAAAAATCCTAAAAGTCTTACAATTCCTTGTGCTATTGGTCAACGATTTTATGGAAAAGCTTTATGTGATTTAGGAGCTAGTATTAATCTTATGCCTTTATCAATATTTAGAAGGTTGGGTTTCACCTATAACTGTAACTCTTCAGTTAGCGGATCATTCGATTACCTTTTCTAAAGGAGTTATAGAAGATGTTTTAATAAAAGTAGATACATTTATCTTTCATGTGGACTTTATTGTATTAGATACGGAGGAAGATAAAGAAATTCCTATCACTTTAGGAAGACCATTCCTAGCTACTGGAAGAGCTTTGATAGATGTGCAGAAAGGAGAACTAACTATGAGAGTTAGTGATCAAACAATTATATTTAATATTGTAAAATCAATGAGATACCTTGCAAAAGAGCAAGAGATTGAATGCTTCTTAATAGATTTTAGCGAATATTTAAGCCATAAATATTTTAGGAAGACTTTTGAAAGAGAATTTAAAAAGGAATATATTGAATAACAAGATGAGGAAAAAATTCATGATGAATCTATAGAAGTGAGCAAAGAGAATTTGGATTATGTTCAAGAAAAATATGATATGTTAGATCCTACATAAAGTAATAAAAATTTGATTTCATATATTGAGAAACCTCCTGAAATAGAACTGAAAAGACTTCCTACACATTTGAAGAATGCATTCTTAGGAGATTTATCTACATTACTTGTTATATTATCCTCAGAATTAACTGAAAGACAAGAGTAATAGTTGTTAGAATCTTTAAAAAGATATAAGAAAGCCTATGGATGGACATTAGCTGATATTAAAGGAACCAATCCTTCAATTTTTATGTATATAATCTTATTAGAAGATCAACATAAACCAAGATATGATCCTCAAAAGAGATTAAACCCTATGATAAAAGAAGTTATGAACATAAGGATTTTAAAATGGTTAGATGCTAGAATAAAATATCATATTTTAGACAGTTCTTGGGTAAGTCCAATTCACTGTGTTCCAAAGAAAGCAGGTGTAATTGTAGTGACAAATGAGCATAACAAATTAATATCAACAAGACAAGTCACTGGTTGGAGAATCTGCATAGATTATAGAAAATTAAATTCCGCCGCTAGGGATCATGTTCCTTTACCATTTTCGGACAAGATGTTGGATAGATTGGCTGGGCATAAATATTTTTGTTCTCTAAATGGATATACTGATTATCACTAAATACCTATTGCTCTATAGGATGAAAAGAAACAACATTTACTAGAACTTATGGAACTTTTGCTTTTTAGTGAATTCCTCTTGGATTATCTAATGCATCTGCAACATTTTAAAGATGCATGATGTCAATTTTCAGTGATTTGATTGAAAAAGGGATTGAAGTCTTTATGTATGATTTTTTTGTATTTGAACCTATTGACCTCACTTTTGGTTGAGGTCTAGTTTCCTCCTTAGTAGCCTAGGGTCGAGCCATAGGACTTTTCTATTGACTATTTTCTAGAGGACTAGAAAAGAATCCCTTACCATTAGAAATTCTACACCTTTTTTTGCTCAACTTGAAGTTCCACATATTGGTCATAACCTCTAGCACTTATTAGGTGGGGTCAATATGGTGGAGCTCAAGGAGAGTTCTCATAGGATGGTCAATCATTAAGACTAACCCTGGGTGGTCTAGTCTTGGTTAGGATAGCTTGCATACACTACACTTTCTCACACACCCCAAACCTTAAGACCCAATGACTTGGTCTCCTGACTCCTCTTAGAATGCTCATATGGATGAACCCAAAACCCTTGCCCTTGGCTAAGAGAGTTATGACCATCATATTGAGCATCCAAAATGAGTCCTTTTATGGCTCCTATTGGTTTGACATGGCTTCATGGCTTGCTTGCCCATCCTACCCCAAAATCATCAAATTACCAAAATACCCATACAACCCAAATTTTTGCAAAAATTCCCAAAATTTTCCAAAACACACAAATTTGTCCAAAAGTCATCTCAAAACATTCCTCACAACCAAAATTGGCCAAAATTCACCAAAATCCTAAAATACCCCCAAATTTGCCAAAAATTACCAAAATTACCCTCATGACCCAAATTTTCAAAAATTTCAAAATTTTCCCAAATATTCCCAATTTCAATTTGTAACCATCAAATTAATCCAATTTGACCAAAAGCCCCCAAACTTCCCTCAAAGGCCCAACTTCCCCAAATTAGCCCTAATTAGCCCCCATGTTGCCCAATTTCAATTCCTAACCAAAATTCAACATTCCTAATACCAATTGAAACTAAATACAAGATCAATTTGACCTAATTGTAAGCTCAATTTAACCCAAATCAAAAAGCCCAAATTTTGGCAATATGTCTAAATCCACCAAATTGGCCTTCCAATTCAATTCAAGACCACTTTGGATCCATACCAAATCCTTCATTATAACTTCCTACATTAAATTGAGCATTTGGTTGGCCCTAATTTGGACCAAATTAAACCTCAATTTTAAAAGCCTAAGTCTTTAAGTCATTCAAAAAGCTCAATTTCAGTCAAAAGCCCACATGATAATTTTTCTCTTCATCATCAATTTCATTAAAATTATTTCTTAAGTTTTAAATTCATGATCAAAAATCCCTGATCAAATCATTCAAAATCAAGACTCATGAAAAACTACACAAATGTACCCCATAAATTCCAAAATCCTTTCTCATGCAAATTGACCAAGCCATGGAGAAGCCATGAAGCCATCTTCAAGCCACATGCTAGCCATGCGAGTTAAACCATGTCACCCTCAAGTCCCAAAAAGGAACCTCTTTAGTGGTCCCCTCACACATGATTAACCACTCCCATGACTCACTTAAGCACACCATTAGCCCTAATCCACTTGGATGTGGATTTCACCATGCTAACCTAAGTAAATCACCTGATTTCCCTCAACACCCAAACCTTCCTTGGTGGATGAGCCCAACCCCAAATCATGTCTTTACCCAAATTTACCCAAAATGACCCTTACCCCATCCTATTTTAATTCAAAACCCTTACACATGGCCAACCCCAATTGACTTCACCAAAACTAAGCCCTGACCTCCCTGAGTCAGAAAATGACTTGAGTCTGGCTAGCCGACCACCTCGGCTGCCAGAAAACATAAATCCAAAAGCTCCACCTTGGATAAACCTTAAAATTAAACCCAACCAAGCTGGCTCATTCAAATTGGATTGCGGCCCCTTTCTTCCCTCCACCTAAGCATCATTCTTCACTCACTGACAAGCCATGGTGGCCTTTCCTTTGCCCTCTATTTAAACTCACCCTCCACAACCAATGGGAGAGAGCTTGAATTCCTTGGGGAGACTCTGTCAAATTTTTCCCAAAGCTTCTTCAAGACCCATTGAGTTCAATCCAACCATCATTAAGCCCTAAAATCCACTGACTCAAGCCCTAAAACCCACTATTTAAGCTCAATTTTGGAGCTTAAAATCAAGCCCAAAATAAGACATCTCTCTTCTCTAGACTCCATCAAAGTTAAATTAATTGCACCCACACCATCCCCTGAGTGAGAGAAAAAGATCCCCCTTAAAAGCCCCATCACCAGACCACCCTAATGTAGAATTTGATCAACACCCCAAATCAACCTTTGCTGAAATCATACCTAGGTATTTCACCACAGCTCGAGGCTTCATCTAGGAGCTCTTTTGACTCAAAGCAAGACTTTGGAAGCACCCATTCAAGGCCACACCTCTTCGGCAAAGGTATTGAAATCTCCCTCTAAATTGAGCTTCCTTTAATTCTCCATGCTCATAGACTTGATTTAAGACTTGTCAACTGTATGGATATCTTCTCCTAGTCAGGACGAGTCAATAGAAACAAACCACACTTAATTTAATTGAGTATCGAGAGAGATATTAAGTTTGAAGTTGGTTAATTCTCGGGCTAAGGATTTGGGGATGATGAATGGATGTTGTTCGTTTCCACGTGTATTAGATGGATGGACAAGATTGCGCCAGACAGAGTCTTGATACGTGAATAGCGAGTTGACTCAGCATTGACTTGGATGGCGGGGCCAAACCAGAAGATGTCGTGTGGAGCTTTTGAGCCGCTATAGTTTTATGTGGCATCGACTGGATAAGTAATCGGTGGACGTGTACTCCTCTATAGTACTATATCACTCTAGGTGGAGGATATTGCAGTCCAGACATTCCACAAATGCCCTTGTAGTTGGTATCCGCGTGGGAATTTTGACATTACCTGTCGGGCAACCCGCACAAAGCTCATCTGGAACCTCTGGTATCGTCGGGTTTGGAGTGCACTTGGACTCATCCTTTGTGGCAAGCCAGCTAGAGGAAGTCTCTCTCATGTATGGATCATAGAGTTTCTCCTCAAGAGTTGGGGTAAGCAAGTTTTCTGGCGTCTTATTTCTTCACGCAGGAAAGCTCTATGTTTTCGACGACTGGCATTTCTACGCTGCGTCCTTCGTAGCGGTGTGTTTGGCCGTCTCTCGTCGTCAGCAGTGACTAGGCCCCCAGTCGGTGTAGTTATTGTGGATGGTAGACGACTAGTCTTCTTCATTGGATCATGTTGCACTATCACTTTCTTCCCCTTCAGTGAGGAATCTTTCTTAGTGTTGACCTTCAACAGCGATGGTAGCCCTTCTTTGTCTTGACGGCTGACCATGTCCATCAGGGGACCCTCATAATCTACATCAACTTGACCAAAGTTCATGTCGAAGTCTATGATGCCACCCTGCAGTGCCCTTTTCTTGTTAAGTGTGAGATTCTAGCCGTCTTTGAAAGCAAAAATCAGCCTCTGTCCTGACATTTTCTCTGCAGATGATGGGGAAAATATCAGTGTGATAAAATTTAGCAGGAACAAGAACAGAATAAAGTGCTTATTAAACAAAATTTTAATTTATGTTTGTGAGAAGATCATTTATTTATGTATATATTTTGTTTTTTATGTATATATTTTGTTTTGTTTAATTTAGTAAAATATTAAACTTAAAAGTAGAAAGAAGAAAATCAAAGTATGTAACTTCAAAAATTCTCATTTTATTGAGGTTAATTTTATTAGAAACTTTTTTGACCTGGACACAAACGTTTTGCCAAATAAATAACCCTAGAATGTATGAAATTTTAAAATTTCAAATCAAGCAATGTCACATAACATAGTATGTCTTCAAGTATCATCCATTGATCGACAACATGGGTATTTCGCCTAAAAAACCCACCAGCTGGTAGGCTCCTTACCCCGGCGTAGACCTTTTCAATGACAAATGGTCCTTCCCAAGTTGTCTCAAATTTTCCACCTATCTTGCGGCATGCAAGAATAGGCATTTTGAGCACAAGTACGAGATCATCAAATTTAAATTTCCTTGGGCAGACCAATTTGTCATGAGCTTGTACCATCCTCGCTTGGTAAAGCTCCAAGTGATGTTATGCTTCTAGTCATTTTCCTTCGAGACTTTCCAATTCTTCAAGTATGAGTTTTACACTTTCTTTTTTTGAAAGTTGATTGGTGACAGTGATTCCGAGAGGCGACATCTAGACTTCTAATGATAGTACAGCCTTGGGCCCATATACGAGCATGTAAGGTGTACATTGAGTGGGAGTCCCGAACGTTGTCCGGTAGGCCCACAAGGCTTCTAACAATTTGTGATGCCAATCTCTTTTATTTTCATCTAATGTATTCTTCAAAATCTTTACCTGTGTCTTGTTGAAGGCCTCGACTAAGCCATTTTCCCTAGGATAGTAGATTGTAGAGTATCTCCACTCTATCACATGTCGTCTGACGAAGTTGTTGATTTTGGTGCTCTTGAAGGCTATCCCATTATTGAAAATTATTCTGCACGGAACTCCAAAATGGTAGATGATTTGTCTTTTAAAAAATTGAAGGATGTGCTGTGCTATAACCTCTCATAAAGGCACTGCATCTGCCCATTTGGAAAAGTAATCCATAGAGGCGAGTATGAATGTGTCCTTTAGAGGTTGGATGGCCTATAAGACTTATTATGTTTGTGCCCCAACACTTGAATGGCCACGAGGGATGATTGGGTGTAACACATTCAGAGGTTGGTGTAAGACTACCCCATGTACTTGGCACTGGGGACGTCTTCTGGCTGTATCCAAGTAGTCGGACATCATTCTCGGCCAATAATATTCGAGTCTCTTGATCTTTATTTTCATCTTTGGCCCTGACTGTCAGCCCTAACTGGTGAGCACCACACAATCCGACATGTACTTCTTTGATAATATTCTGTGCTTCTGCTTTGCTTAGACATCGTAGCTACATCTGATCAAATGATCTTCTATAGAGGACATTGCCTACTAGAGCGTAAGACATAGCTTTTCTCGTGATGTGCTCTACTGCTAACTTGTCTTCTGACAGTTTTTCAATTTGTAAATCTTCTATTAATGGCTTACGCCAATCTTCATTGATATCAGCAACTGCAATCATCGTTTCTTCTTCTTTTTAGAGCTTGTGTAGATTTTTGAGGTCGATTCAAGACAAAACTTGTCTTCCTTATACTATGATGTCAATGGAATCTTCTGAAGAACATGATAATTCCTTTGCAAGTTTTATTAAAGCATCGGCATGGGCATTATCTCCCTGAGGAATCTGATAGAAAGTTACATTGGGAATCTTTTCAAGCAGCTTCATTATGTACTAGTGGTATTCTGCTAACCTTGGTTTCAAAATCTTGTATTGTCCGGTGACTTGTTGGATGATGAGTTATGAGTCGCCATAGATGGCAATATCTGTTATATTCATAGAGATTGTCAATTCCAATCCATTGATTAGCGCTTCATATTCTGCTTCATTTTTGGTACATGACTCTGTCTGGTAATATGAGAATCTCAGCATATCCTTATCTGGCGTGATGAAGATTAAACCAACTTCTGCTTTGCCTGGTATAACTATGCCTAATCCTTTCTCTTTTCTGGCTGATGAAGCTCCGTCGAAGTACTTCTCCCAGTGCTGCACACTGGAGAATTCCATTTGTAATGCTTGTTCATCTGGTAATTTGTCATTAAGAGGAGACCCAGCTGGAAGTGGCTGTGCCGTGAGAAAATATGCTAAAATATGTTCCTTGATAACATGGAGGGGAACAAAAGTTATATCAAATTGCAACAAAATAATTGACCAACTTGTTAGACGTCCAGAGAGTGTTGGTTGGGTTATCAAATATTGCAACAGATTAATCTTTGAAATGAGGGTAATTTTATGAGAAAGCATGTAATAACTGAACTTTTGCGTGGTGAAAATCAAAGCTAGGCAATGTTTCTCAATAGGCGGATACCTTATCTCCGTCAGTATTAGACAACTAATCAAGTTGTAGAGTGTGTTTTCCTTACCCTCATGATTAATTTGGGCCAAGAGGGCTCCAGGAGAGTCATCTAAGGCCGCGGTATAAAGTATCAACGATTTTCCGGGGAAAGGGGCTGCCAAAACATGAGGTTTCATTAAGTATTGCTTAACGTCCATGAAAGCCCACTGACATTTCTCTTCTTAAACAAATTTGGCATCCTTTTCAACTAATGCCGAGAAGGGCTGACACCTACCTGAGAGATTAGAAATAAAGCATCTCAGATATGTCAACTTTCCTTAAAAGGAACGTAGTTGTTTCAAGGTTTTTGGGTGGAGGCATTTCCAAGATAGCTTTAATCTTATCCGGGTCGATCTCGATTCCTCGATGACGAACAACGAATCCTAGAAATTTCTCGCAGGTAACGCCGAAGGCGCATGACGAGAGAAAAATATGTTGAGATTTTCATACATATTTTATACTATTTTTGATAATATTGCACTTTAAGAAAAAGTATTTTTGATGTTTTGTTGTAGGAATGATGAATTAGGTTTTGTTGCAGGAATGATGAATTAGGGTCAATGGAGAAAAAAGATGCAAAAAAGAGCAAATTTGGAGCGAAAAGGACCAAAATGTGGAGATTTGAACTAGGGCGCCGACAGCACCATCGACGACGCCGACGGAAATTTTTTCTCGAGGCTACAGGATAAAATTCTTCAGAAGCCCAACGACAGCGCCATCGAGGCCGTCGATGGCGAGATTGACGGTTATGTGTACTTAGTGCACTTGTGCATTGGATAAGGCCGAATTTTGGAGGGGTGCTTAAACAACTCTTGGGAAAACTCATCCACATCCTTAAAGAGAAGATTTTGGCCAAAAATAAAGAAGAAGAGAGGAAGTAGGAAGAGCTCGAGAGTGCCTAGAGGTTAGAAAGGTTCCATTATAGTGTAAAAACTGTGAGGAATTCTGAGGAATTCTTTGAGAGATTGTAAGAGTGGAGGGAAAGTGAGAGATTTCTTCCTTCTTGCTACTTCGAAGAGGAATTCTACTGTAAAGAAAGGAAGAGATTCAGAGAAACTTCGAGGAGTTTTCTAGGGGAGAAATTAGAGATAAGTTTATTTATTTCTTGTAGTTTGTATGACTGAATTTATATATGAATTCCTTTTCCTCATGAGATCTGAGTAGTTTTCTCTGTCTTTCTCCTTGTCTCGAGAATTGTGAAATGGTGATTTGAATTGGTGAAGCTGTGAAAATGTTTAAGAAATTGTGATGATCTTTTCAATTAGATCTTAATTTACTTTTAATATGGCCAATTGATTTGTTAAAATATATTAAGTTTTACAACTAAAGTGAAGATTACATCCAAGACTCAGGGAGGTTAAAGCCCTTGGAATTTGGGTGCAAATAAATAAGAAAATAATATTATCGAACGTAGAATTGGAGATTTTAGAGTGACATACTAAAATCCCCAATTTGGTCCTATCATTTGGGTGCTATTTTACTTGA
>NW_018250686.1:15132-17821 GCF_001263595.1 Phalaenopsis equestris | reverse complement strand
ATTCACTTTATTCATTCACTATAATTTCTTGACAAGGAGAAAAATGTTTTCTTATATATTGAATATCACAATCGTACCTTCATTAGTATATTTAGTTATTTTATAGATAAAATTACATATTTATTTCAATTTCCTATTAGTGACAGATAAGCAAATTGAACTTCGTTGTTGTGATTAAAGTATTGTTTTTTTTATAATATCTTAGTCTGTAGTTCTAACTACTCCCTATGGGATCGATATCTAGGACTCCATTAGAGCCATATATTACTTGAGCGATACATATACTTGCGTTGACAAATTCGACTTTAACATTATTGAATATTATATTTATACATCTTTATCAAATTAAACACATATCTAAAGTCACGGTCAAGTTTTTGGCGCCGTTGCCGGAGAGAAGTAAGAGTGAGTAAACAAAATTCACATGTAGAGTAACGGGAAAATTAGGATTATTAAAAAAATATTTACTTAAATTACAAATTAATTTTATATTTAGTTAATTATATTACTGTGTACTGATTTCAAATTGTATGCATAAATTTAGACCTGAAAATCTTATACTTTACGATTTGGAATTAGAACGCACCGTTAGAAAGATTAGAAGATTGAGAAGAGAACCTAGAAATTGTGATATAATGGAAAAAAATATGAATAATCAAGGAATAGAAAATGAACACCAACCTAGACCCCTACGAGATTATGCAAATCCTACAGCAGATGAAATTCACTTATCTATCCAAAATCCTGATGTTGCTGCTAATTCATTTGAGCTTAAACCTGCTATCATCCAAATTGTACAAAATAATCAATTCAGAGGTACACCAAATGAAGATCCTAATTTACACCTCGCTAGTTTTTTAGAACTGTCTGCTACTTTTAAATATGACAGAGTCTCAAACGATGCTGTTAGACTTAGACTTTTTCCTTTTTCACTGAGGGATAAGGCTAAGATGTGGTTAAACTAGTTAGCACCTGGATCTATTAGAACTTGGGGAGAACTGTGACAGAAATTTCTATCCAAATATTTCCCTTCATCCAAAACTGCTAGACTAAGAAATGACATAACATCGTTCTGTCAGATTGATGGAGAGTCAATATATGAAGCTTGGGAAAGATTTAAAGATCTTCTTATGAAATGCCCTCATCAACATAGTCGAGATTGGTTAATAATTCAATCATCTAGAGATAGAGCTATTCTGAATTTTTGTATTCAGAATAATAGAACTATAAATGTGGAGAGAATTATTTTTAAGAACATTTTGACTACGGTAACACTACGACAAGGAGTGATAAAGTGGAGGGCTAGGACATCCTGGCCTTATTTACGCACTTTGCCAATTTCTGGAGTGGAAGCTGGAGATGAAGAATAGGTTCACTCAATGAAACCCATTAGTAAAGCCAATTTGAAAACTTATGTATCCCATGAGAAATGGAGAACTGAAAGTAGGAGTGAAGAACCTTCTACTAGTAGAGATGTCCCCTCTACAAGTTATGACCTTCCTCCTCCTTTTAGCTCCCCTACCTTAACTAATGTGATGAGTTGACCTTGCAGAGGAAGAGTATAGATTTAATAAATGAAAGGATTGGAGGTTTAGAATGAAGACATGATAATGATAGTGAGTATTTACAAAGGCATTCTGATTTTGAGGTAGCTTATTACGAAGCTCAGGCCGGGTACTACAGAGGTGAGCCTGATGTTACATTCCTGAATGCCCTCGTTATACTCAATATCCACCCAATCCACCTGCTGAGCAAGGCGACGATGATATAGCATGAAATTTTGATATTTAAATGAAACTGATGTATTTTTATTTTTGTTTTTGTAATTTGTGTAATTGGACAATTATTGTTTGTACTTTTAATGTTTATGTTGAATTGGACACTTTCTAATTATTGTTTTAAATGTTTAATGTGATAGTGGAAATGTGCATGTGTAGTTTATAGATATTGATTAGCACTTTGTGGATTGTATTGTAATGTAGCAGATTTTTCATTTTCCACCTCATCTTTTTCAACTTCAACTTCTTGTTGAACTCTATTTTCTATTTCTTTTCCATTTCTCAATTGAATAGCTTTAGTTTGCTCTTTATTATGATCTTTAGGATTTACTTCAACATGAAATGGTCTTGGAGGTCTATTGCTAAGTGCAGTAGCAATACATCCTAATTGACTTTCCATGCTTTTGATAATAGCTCCTTGACTTTGTAATTAGCTATTGATCCCTCTAAATACTGTTAAAATGCAAAGTACAACAATAATTCAAATTATATTTCACTTATATTTCCTTACTTTACAACAAAACTAAAAACTTTATGCTAAAAAAAAGTATTTATATGCTTTTATGTAGTGAATTTAATTCAGGTAACTATACTTTGCAAATATTTAAATATTTCGGTAGATTTAAAGGAATATTTTTGTAATGAAAATTAATTTTGTAACTTAAGATGTTTAGTATAGGAGAATAAGATTATAGTTAACTATTTAAAGTAAAGAAAACTATATTTTAAAGTATTAAGAATCTGGAAATTCATTTGAGAAGACAAAGATTGGGGACCAATGATGTAAAAACTATAAAATATCTATAGGGTAAAGGAATACTTTGAGTTTCAAATTTAGGGAAAGAAAAGTGAAGTACAAAATCATTAAAGGCTATCCAGATATAGTAATCCTCACTTGAAAAATAAAAAAA
>NW_018250686.1:14091-15099 GCF_001263595.1 Phalaenopsis equestris | reverse complement strand
AAAAGAAAAGAAAAATATATAGGATTGAAAGCAATTCAAATAAAAAAGACAAAAGAAAGAAAAAAATTATGAAAGTGGGAGAAGCTTGAGGATATGCCTAATCAAAAATTGGCTTCACGGGACCTACCTAAAGGGAAAATCTAAGTACATTTCTAAACTTATATTTATGAAATAGATCTTTTACTAGTAGTGTTCTCATGAAATTCCTATCAATTGAATATTCTAAGTGACTTAATATTGCAATCTATAGTCATTCTTGAAATGAATAGAAGACTAGAACTCTTAAACTTGATGACTAGATAATCTTGTGGCTACAGAGTTAATTCAATTACTTGAATTTTTCCTGAAAATCTCACTATGATATTTATTTAAATCAAACTTATAATAATTCTGATTTAAAACTTTACTACAATAGATCATAACTTTTATATAGTACTAAAATTACTTGAGGACAAGTAATAGTTAAGTTAAGGGGATTTTGACGAGAGAAAAATATTTTGAGATTTTTTTACCTATTCAATATTATACCTATTTTACACTGATTTTGATGATACTGCACTTTAAAGAAAGATATTTTTGAACTTTTGTTGCAGGAATGATGAATTAGGGTTAATGGAGCAATAAGATGCAAAAAATGAGCGAATTTGGAGCGAAAAGGACCAAAATGTGGAGATTTGAACTAGGGCACCGACGGCCAACGATGAGTTTTTACCGAGACTACAGGACAAAATTCTCCAAATATTCGCGGATGGCGCCCTCGAGGCCGCCGACGGTGAGCTCGGCGGTTATGCCTACTTAAGCTTTGGATAAGGCCAAATTTTGAAGGGATGCTTACGAAACTCTTGGGAAAGCTCATCCACAACTTTAAAAGACTATTTTGGCCAAAAATTAGAAGAGGCTGGAGGAGGGGAGACTCAAAATTGAAGTGTGAAACAATTGTAGAGAGTCTAATTTGTGAGGAATTCTTCGAGAGATTGTAAGAGTGGAGGGAAAGTGAGAGATTTCTTC
>NW_018250686.1:0-13865 GCF_001263595.1 Phalaenopsis equestris | reverse complement strand
TTCCGGAAGACTACAGGACAAAATTCTCCAGAAGCCCGCCGATGGCGCCATCGAGGTCGCCGACGGTGAGATCGACGGTTATGCCTACTGAAGCTTTGGATAAGGCCAAATTTTGAAGGGATGCTTAGGCAACTCTTGGAAAAGCTCATCCACAACTTTAAAAGAATATTTTGGCCAAAAATTAAGAGGTCCTGGAGAGCCTGGAAGGTCCTTGATGTTAGAAAGCCCTTAGAGGTTAGAGAGGTTCCATTAGTGTGTAAAAATTGTGAGGATTTCTTTGAGAAATTATAAGAGTGGAGGGAAAGTGAGAGATTTCTTCCTCCTTGGTATTTCGAAGAGGAATTCTATGTGCTGTAAAAAAAGAAAGAGATTCAGAGGAACTTTGAGGAGTGTTATTAGGGAGAATTTAGGCCCTCACGGCCGCCGACGGCTCCATCGACGCCGCCGACGGCTCCATCGACGCCGCCGACGGCAAGTTTTTTTCGAGACTACAGGAAAAAATTCTCCAAAAGCCCACCGATGGCGCCTTCGAGACCGCTGACGGTGACATCGACGGTTATGTGTACTTGTGCCGAATTTTGGAATGATGCTTAAGCAACTCTGGGGAAAACTCATCCACATCATTAAAGAGAAGATTTTGGTCGAAAATAAAGAAGAAGAGAGGAAGTAAGAAGAGCTCGAGAGTGCCTGGAGGTTAGAAATGTTCCATTAGAGTGTAAAAATTGTGAGGAATTCATTGAGAGATTGTAAGAGTGGAGGGAAAGTGAGAGATTTCTTCCTCTTTGCTATTTCGAAGAGGAATTCTGTGTACTGTAAAGAAAGGAAGAGATTCAGAGGAATTTCGAGGAGTTTTCTTGGGGAGAAATTAGAGATAAGTTTATTTATTTGTTGTAGTTTGTATGACTTTTAATTTATATATGAATTTATGAATTAGGGTCAATGGAGCAAAAAAATGCAAAAACGAGCGAATTTAGAGCGAAAATGACCAAAATGTGAAGAATTGAACTACGGCGCCGACGGCGAGTCCAAAGGCGCCGACGACGGCCCTCACGGCCGCCGACGGCTCCATCGACGCCGCCGACGGCTCCATCGACGCCGCCGACGGCAAGTTTTTTTCGAGACTACAGGAAAAAATTCTCCAAAAGCCCACCGATGGCGCCTTCGAGACCGCTGACGGTGACATCGACGGTTATGTGTACTTGTGCCGAATTTTGGAATGATGCTTAAGCAACTCTGGGGAAAACTCATCCACATCATTAAAGAGAAGATTTTGGTCGAAAATAAAGAAGAAGAGAGGAAGTAAGAAGAGCTCGAGAGTGCCTGGAGGTTAGAAATGTTCCATTAGAGTGTAAAAATTGTGAGGAATTCATTGAGAGATTGTAAGAGTGGAGGGAAAGTGAGAGATTTCTTCCTCTTTGCTATTTCGAAGAGGAATTCTGTGTACTGTAAAGAAAGGAAGAGATTCAGAGGAATTTCGAGGAGTTTTCTTGGGGAGAAATTAGAGATAAGTTTATTTATTTGTTGTAGTTTGTATGACTTTTAATTTATATATGAATTTTGAGTTTTTTTTGTGTTTTCCCCATGAGATATGAGTAGATTTCTCTGTCTTTCTCCTCGTCTTGAGATTAGTGAAATGTTGATTTGAATTGGTGAAGTTGTGAAAATGTTTAAGAAATTATGATGATCTTTTCACTTCGATCTTAATTTACTTTCAATTTGGTCAATTGATTCAGTTGATTTGTTAAAATATGTTGAGTTTTACAACTAAAGTGAAGATTACATCCAAGATTCAGGGAGGTCAAATCCCTTGGAACTTGGGTGCAAATAAATATGGAAATAATATTCTCGGACGTAGAACTGGAGATTTTAGAGTGACAGACTAAAATCCCCAATTCGATCATATCGTTTGGGTGCTGATGTGTAGATGTTAGCCCTCAAGTGAAGGGAACGTGGGAGCTCCGAAGTGAGAGCCGGTATCCTCCCAGCCTAGCCACAGAATCAGTAACCAAGCATAGGATTAGTCAATGTTCTTTATGCTTAGACCAATGGGTAAAGAATAGGTATGCTCTTATTTGACACAATATAATCTGAACTAATTCACTTTATCCATTCACTATAATTTCCTGACAAGGAGAAGGATGCTTTCTTATATATTGAATATCACCATCGTACCTTCATTAGTATATTTAATTATTTTATAGATAAAATTACATATTTATTTCAATTGCCTATTAGTGACAGATAACCAAATTGAACTTCATTGTTGTGATTAAAGTATTGCTTTTTTTATAAAATCTTAGTTCGTAGTTCTAACTACTCCCTCTGGGATTGATATCTAGGACTCCATTAGAGCCCTATATTACTTGAGCGATACGTATACTTACGTTGACAAATTCGACTTTAACATTATTGAATATTATATTTATACATATTTATCAAATTAAACACATATCTAAAGTCGAGGTCAAGTTTATGGCGTCATTGCTGGGGATTTAATTCTTCTATTAGCGCTGTCAAATTCTTGTATTTGTTTATTTATAAAAAGTTGGTCAGCGCACTTTAAGAGATTCATCATAAGATCATATTGTTGTAATCATTCAAACATGATCCTCAAATTGTATAAATGGTCTCTTTTTTATTTACTTTTGATGACAAAGTCATCCACGTAGCATTCCACTTGGTTGAGAATGAGGTAGTCAAAATTCTTTGTCGTAACTCGTTGGTATGTTGCCCCAGTGTTCTTCAACCCAAACGACATCACTATTTAGCAAAAAATTCCAATCGGTGTTCTGAATGATGTAAGTGCTGCGTCCTCGGAAGCCATGACGACCCATCCAAAAAGAGAAAATTTCATGTGTCAAAGTGATATCCACCATCATTTCTGGTATTAGCAATAAAAATTCATCCTTTGGACATGCTTTGTTCAAATCCCTGAAGTCGACACATACACAGATTTGTTCAGTTTTCTTCTTGACAGGTACAATGTTAGCTAACCATGTGTGGTATTGCTCCTCCCGCATGAAGTTAGCGTCTACTAATTTCTTTACTTCGGCAATGACTTACTGCTCTATCTCAAGGCGCATTCTTCTTGGATCTTGTTTTGTTGGGGTTTTATCTTTGTCCACCCCGAGTTTATAAACTGTAACGTCCGCTGACAATCCTGGAATTTCATCGTAACTCCATGCGAAGCAATCCTTGAATCCTGTTAACAGTTTGATCATTTCTAAAGATTCTTCATCGTTGAGCAGAGAACTTATAAATTTAGTTCGGGGCTGCTCTTCCATCCCGAGGTTAATTTTTTTTATTTCATCAACAGTTTACTTGATTTCTTCCTCAAATTATGGCGGAGCATTTTCTATCAGCTGAACGGTAGAGTCACCCTTCACATCGAGGTAATCCTCTTCAGATTCATTAGTAACAACCATGCAAATTTTTGAATCATCGACTGGTCTAACTATACTAGATTTGAGACAATCTTTCAATTTGGGAGTTCGACTTCTAACATTCCATAATTTTTCAAAAAGTTGTAATTTATCTTTTGGCATTTGTTTTGGCAAATTTCTCTGTTGAATTAATTTTTGTACACAAGGCAAAAAGTAACCAAAAGGTAATTCCATTAATTCATTAGGATTCTCATCCAAATTTACATGATTTTCAAGATTAGTAGAAGTAGAAGCACGATAAAATTTGATCGGCTTTGAACCAGCTCTACGATCCTCCTTAACCACTAAACTATCGACTTGTTGAGGGAGAATCGGAGCAAGGGTCATGGTGTTCACATAGCGGTTTATCTGATCATACATTCTCTCATATTCAATTTTCTCCATGTCTTCCAAGGATATCTCGTACTAAGGTTTTCTCTATTTTGTCATCATTATTTCATCCTCAGAACTTTCTTCATCATCAATGTTGATGGTCAGCCTAGTCCCTTCAACAATTAAATTTGTTCTTGCTCTTTCACATCCCCGGCCTCGACCACAGTTGCGCAAACTAAGAAAACCCCAAAAAACTCATTGCAAAAGAGTGGTGGAAGATTGTTGAAGCAAAGTTGAATGACCTTGCCATTTTAATTCTTCTGAATCTTCACTTTTATTCGTCACAACTTTGTGAGAGAAGACAGTTTTCTTTGAAGGCGCATAGTATACGACATCTTCTCGAATGCCAACTTCATGAACTGAAAATGGTTGTAAATCTCCTTTGATGCAATGCTCTTGTCCTTCTTTGAAATACTTAATGCACCGGTGTAGAGACGACGGAACCATGTTGTGTTCATGAATCCATGATCAACCCAGTACGGCATTGAAAGAGGTCTCGACGTCGATGATATGAAATTTAGCAATTGTTACTAGTTCTCCAACCTTCATAAGTAATGTAATTGATCCAAGAGCTCTCTCTCCTTTTTGGTTGAATCCTCTTAGCATCACTTTATCGACCGTAAGCTCCTAAACTTCAACGTCCAAATAGGTCAATGTCCGTAGACTCATCAAGTTGAGAGATGCTCCAGGATCATCCAAAACTCTGGACAACATAAATCTACCAATGTTAATGGAGATATATAGTGGACGATTATGGTCGGTGGTACCAAGAAACAAGTCTTCATTTATGTAGGTTATTCCAAACTGTTCTTTTAATGATCAAACTTCATCCGAGGATGTGTTGTCCAACTAGGTTAACAAATATATCGGTCAAGAAAATCTGTAACCAGAGACTCTCTCATCTCCTTTGACAGGATTAGAGCATTGTAGATGATTAATTTGGCCTACAACTTCCTAAGATGAGCTAGCACATTGTAATCCACCTTTTATGATCCTCTAATTTTCTCTTGGTTATGTGGTTCTTCCACTAGCAAACGTGGAGGTAGCTCTTCTCGAGTTATTGTTTGCTTTCCTTTATCCGTTGGAGCTGTCATCGAGGGTAACACTCTACCACACCTTAAGTTCACTTCTGTAATTTCTTCTTCTTGAGATACCATTATCAAATTTTCTGGTTTTTCTTCTTTGTAGGAAAGATCTAAGTTGATGGCAAGTGGTGTGTTGTGGCTCTCGAGGATTGGTTCTTCACTCCCGGCACTATCATAATCGTTATTATCAATGTCTTCTTCAGTCTTGTTAGCCAGTTCATCGGACTTAAGTACGATTTGAGGATCATTTTGAGAATTGAGATTGAAGCTAGATTGGTCACAATAAATTACGTTATCACTAGATACAGATAAAACATAGTTGAAATCATAATCATTATATTCATAAAACCCCGGAGGGGCAAAAAGATAATCATACAGGGTCAATGGTTTGAGGATTTTCTTCCCCGAAGCTGAGACAACTAATCTAGTAGAGGTTGCCCCCATCCTACTCCCCGTGCTACCAATCTTCATGGTGGTGTTCTTCTTTTTCTTCCTTGACGGTAACTAATCTTCTGGTGAAATCTTCGTCTCAGGCTTGGCAAGCTGAAGAACCTGAACGGAAGCTTGTGCTGATGGATTCTAGCTTTAGTTCAGTATTTTCTTGATCTTGTTCCAAGTCACACTCCATCCATCTTTTTCAGTATATATATCAATCGGAGAGACTGGCTCGACCAAAATAATGTTTATAGAACCTTTTTTTGGTTATTTTAAATATTATTTCGGGTTTGTTATATTTCCTTCTTTAAGATTTTTCTCGAGCCAATCCTTGAAAATGAAACATTCCTCTATGGTGTGTCCGAGCAATCTATGATATGGGCAATAGTTTGGTTGATCCTTCTTGTCAACCTCTTCAGGTTTCTTTGGATCTGGTAATCTGAATTCAGGCCTCTTCATCAGACTTCTAAACATTTTGGGTATGGCTTCATCTTTGAAGGAGTACACCTCTTTCCTACATTCCTCAATGGACATCTTCTTGTTTTCTGTTCAGTATGATATTCCTTAATGCGGTTGCTGGCTAGATTGATCATACTGTTGTGTTTATTATTGAGCATGCTGTGATGACAACTGACGAGAATTCTCCGCATGTATCTTCATTGGCTATTTTCCTTTATCAACCGTTGTCACAGTCCTGGACTTCTTTTTAAATACTTTGGTCATCCTGGACTTCTCAGACTTCACATGAGAATCTACCTTCTCATTAAAATCCATATGTTTGACTTCTTCTTGATGATTGCTAGCTTTGTTGAGTAGCTTCTTGAAGGATTTAATGGTGATTCACTTGAGCATGAAAGATACTGGCCCATGGATGCTCTTAAGTAAAATCTCAATCACATGATATTCTTGTAACTGAGGTTCACATTTGATGCTAAGGTTTCTCCACCGCAAAATGTAGTCCACTAAAGTCTCATTGGGCTTTTGCTTTTCTACAACAAGATCTCCAATAGACACATGATGCTAGGCTCCAGTAAATCTCTTCACGAACAATTGTTCTAGCTCGACGAACGTCTTGACTAATCCATTAGATAGTTCAACATACCAATCAAAACCGATACCTGACAGGCTGGTGACAAACTGTCGAAAGAGCAAAGCTTCATTTCCTCCTGTATTGCCGCAACTGGCTAAAAACTGTGCAATATGTTGTTTGGGATTTCTGGTCCCATCAAATATCTTAAATTTTGGTGACACAAAACCCATATTGTAGGGTACAACATCAAACTCCTCCAGGTAGGGCCTACCCTTCAAAATCAATGCACCACCCTTAGATTTGGCTAAGGCCTCTCAAACTTGCTCGAACATTTGCTTAAATTCCTTTTCAGGCATGACGCTTGATGGAGAATCTTTCTTTGGTTGATCATCTCTATTTGTTGAGGTGACTTCTCTCTTTTGATCTGTGATGTGTATAATTTTTGGTTGATTGATTTCTGGAGAGGCTAACTGTGGTGGTTGAGATTGTCCCTGAACTGTGGCCATGACGGTCATAGCAGTGGCCTCTCTTCCATTCTTTTCTCCATTTGGATAATTTACTCATCTACGGCGTTCTCTTTGATGAGAGGTTGAGTATTGCACTCAGATGCAGCTGCTCTGGTCTTGATCACATGAATATCCTTGAAATCTTCCTCCAGGAAATCACTGAAGTCAAATTCTTCATCATCATCAATGGAAACTCCATGTTCTCGGGCCAACTCAGAAATTTCGACCCTGAGATTTTTGACATTTTCTTCAATTATTAATTTTTGTAGCATCTTAAGTTTTGGACAACTCTGGTGAACATCCTCTACTGGCTCATCCATCTTGCCAGCAATTGTCGTGATAATGTCAGATACTTTGCATTCTTGCTTCATTCCATGATCCTGCCTTGTGGGCTTATTAGACCGTATCGGTACGACGATTTTGGGTACCCATACCTTTTTCTTTAGCGGTGATGTCTTAAGACGGGGTGTCTCAAAAGAAGTATGCTCCCCATAGCACAGACCAGATACAGTACTGGGTAACCTCTTTGTCTTATCTTTAGGAACTTTAAGAACATCCTTATGACTGGTAATTGGTAGAATCCTTGGACCCATACGTAAATTAACTGGTCAACGTCCTGTGAGTTTAATGGCAGTAGAATCAGTATTATCAATGGTGGTATCAATTCTGCTTCCCAAGTGGAACCAGATGGAATGCGAGCAGAGAAAGCTTCAGTTAATTTCTGGGATCATCTGGTAGATCTGACGTCTTTTATAATTTCTTTCTTCATGAGTGGGTATACTGCACACCCCACTTGTTTGAATAACTCGCTGATTGAACAACCTTCTTTCACAGCTAGTTTCTAAATAAAAAACTGAACTAACTCGGTTGATAGGAGTAGCCTTCTTCCTCTCCCCACCATGTCCATGGAGTGACGGTAAAGTAGCGGCGATCTGCTGGATACTTTCATACCCATTAGTATCCATTAGGGGATGGAACCTACTCCCTTGCAGAAGTGGATAGGTGTCTGATAATTTTGACTCATCTTGGTGAGGAACTTCATCAACAGGTACTTCCTTGGAAATTTGGGCTTCAGCAACCCTCCAAACTTTCTAGCTGCAGCTTCTCCTTTGAGTTTGGGTTAACGGTGCAGTCCTCGAACTTGATCTGATTTCAAATACTGACGGTGGGACAACCAATCCTTCAGTCGGGTCTTCAACGATCATAACTTCTTTTCCCTTAGAAGAAATGGGAATACGAAGAATTAAATAGAGTTTATATTAAGTTGGGTTCAGAAAAGCTTCCTATAAAGGCAAGCCCCTATAGTTAATTACATCTTAGATAACCAAAGTCACCTAAAAATAGTCTTGATAAAAATTAAGGAAGATTATCTTCAAAGAGGTCAAAAGCATAGGAATTTTCAACAAGATTAAATAAAGAGATGTGAAAGGAGAATGGCTCAAATTCGGAACATTTTGTTGTAGAATCCAAATGAGGAAGAACTAGGGGATGTCACAGATCTTCAGAAGAACCTAGCTGAGTTTTGAGTCTTACCTATTGTTTGGCTTTGATTTTGAGGATAAATTCTTTAAATGTTTCATCCTGTCAATTCTATTTGCTATGGCTTACATTCGTGTGAAACAATCACACAAATAGCCTGAAAGATGTGAGGATTTAGGTCGTGACAAACGACAACCTTGGAATCATACGATGAGTTTGGGCTTAGATTGTGCAATAGAGTTGTATGAAGGCCTATAGATGAGTTGAGGATTTATGTTGCACTAGGCAGACAACTACAAAATCCTATGGCTTTGTTATTTAATTTTAAGGAAAAATATGATGTTGTAGATCCTCTTATTGTTGAAGATGGCCATGCTACCCACAGTTCTAGCTCTAATACTCTAAGCTCCTCGTCGGGAAGAGTTTAAGTTTTCTAATGTGTCAAGTTATAATGTCAGATCAGATGTCCCTATGGTTATGGTTCTTTAAATATTATGGGGTATATTAAAGTTGATTAGAGCGACACTGGTTAGGATTTCATGGTTCCCTCATTCCAGTTCCACTATTTTATATCAGATTCACTTAGTCCAAATTAATTTACTAAACTCGACTTAATGAATTCCATACTTTTATTTATACAGTTAAAAGTCTCGTTAGATACAGGAAAAATTCTCTTTAGTAACCATAGGTTACCTCCTCCGAGGGATTCTCGATCATCAATTAGAGACGTCTGAATTTAGTTGTTTTTTTGTTCTGATGTTTGTGATTAAGTTTCGAGTTGTTTTTTATTTTGAATGTTGTGGCGGTGAATTTTATCTTGGTTAATTTTAGTTTTGGTTTTGGTTTTACGTCTATCCTAGCATTGTTGGTTTTCATGCTAATTTAGTTGCAATTGTAGTTTTGTGTGATGTTTGTGATTAAATTTTGAGTTATTTTATATTTAGAATGTTGTGGCGGTGTATTTTATCTTGGTTAATTTTAGTTTTGGTTTTGGTTTTACGTCTATCCTAGCATTGTTGGTTTTCATGCAGAGTGACATTGTTCTTTAACATGCAAGCTCAAGACAAGAAGTACAGAAAGGTAAATGCATTAATTTAAAAGCGTACTTGCCGATTCTTCTCGCTCCACCACCTAAAAGGTCAGTACTTGCAAGACATGTATATAATTTTGTAAGGAATTTAAATTGTAGGAGTAGATGAAGGTTCAGCTACCAAACCCTCAGTTATGATCTTATTGAGTCTTAGAAGATCCTGGTGGATGATTTTAGAACAAAAGCATGACATGTTCAGTTTGCCCTTCAGAATGTCCAATAGATTTCAAAGTGCTCGGACCATCACCCTATATCACTTTGAAGATCTTTTGAATTATTTTGAGTTCATTTTTGGACTTAGCATTTTGTTCCATTAATCATCCGAGGTTGAAGTGTGACTACCCCGTTTCTCAGTGAGACCTGATAATTTAATTATCCGCAGGATAGGGTACTCAATTAATCAATTAATGTTCCCTTTAAGAGTTATGTGAGTGAGTGTCGCTTAGGCAAGTTTAAGTCATTTAAAGGTTGTGGTGCCTACAATTAAGGTCAGGCTTGCAGTGTTTCAAGATATTAATCACCAATCATATTGTCTTATAATTCCAATCAATTGAGTTTAAGCGTCGAGCCTAGTTCACTACTAAGCCTTTAACAATCATGATAAGTGAAATGTTGGTTATCAAAATTTTGATTCAAGTGATGTGTATCCTTATTGAATGATCACATAATCCTCAATTTTGGGCTTAAGAAAATTAAATTATCATCCTTCTGATTTAAGCTCATCACTTAAGAATCATTTGATCTTAATTGACTTCTAATCCAGAAGATTAGGAGGATTATGATTTGGTTGATGTTGTGCAAAGGTGGTGAGTGGGTTTCTACCATTTAAATCACATTGTATTTCAATCATCCAAGCATATTTATTAGGATCAAAATAACCCATTCTTCCTTGGTTAGTCCTAAATTTTGATTAAGTCACTAATGTTTAAAATGACTATTTTGCCCTTGGAGCACTTCACCTCATAACTCATTAAACACAACTCAAATGAATTTGAGGATTTAGAGTGTCATATTCATGAGGTGATTACAATATCTAGAGGAGAATATGTGGGCCTCTCAAAATTTAATTATAATTTAATTTAAATATTTAATTAAGCTTAGAAAATAGGATTCTTTAGAAGTTGATTTATTTAACTTTCCAAAATAAAGTTGTTTTATGAGACAAATATTAGAGGTTTTCCTAAGTCAAAGAAATACTTAGACAAAATTTCATGATTTTTTGAATTAAATTATTATAATTATTTTAATGGGAGAATAAAGAAAATCCACTTTTATGCCTTTTAAAACTTATTTTTAACTTAAGAAAAATATTTTAATGACTCACAAGTGATGAAAGGACCATTAGGCATATTTTGAAATGTTTTAATATTTTTGGGATTTTTAATTATTTTTATTTATTTTAAAATTCAAAATAAGGCTTGAAAATTAAGTATTTTCTAAAAAATAAATTTTATTTTTTCCAAGTGCCTCTGATCACAAAGAACTCAAAAAAACCACTTTTCCTAATTTTCTCAAATGTATTTAATTTAATATAATTATTTTCGTACAAAAATATAAGGTTCCTTAGAAAATCAACTTTAATATATGAACTTAATCAAATAATTTTTAAATTTTTATAGTGAGTAAACATGATTTTTATGAGCAATGTGGAATTGATTTTGCCAATTTTTGATAAGTACATAATTTACCAAAATTCTCACAAAATATTTATATTTAATTAAATATAGAAATTTACAAGATGATTCAAAGCATCATGATATTTTTCTTAGACTTATCTGACCACAGAAAACCTACTAAAAATATTCCCATAATTTTTCTAATGATATTTTTATTTATATAATTAAAATAGCCAAATGGTCAACGTAGCTTGAAAGTTTGGTCTAAAGGCATAGAGATGACCTCTAAGCATGGAAAAATCAGAAGACATGGCCTCTGTAAAGAAGAATCAACCAGCAGAATTTCAAGCCATGGTGAGTAATATTTAATCCTGGAGAATTGAAATACCACAGAGGGTATTTAATTCATTAAAAATCTGGGAATAAGAAAATAATTTTATTTTTAGTCAACATTAATCTCTCCTGGTCACTGAGCAATAGCATATTTTTTTTTATTTTTATGATTTTTCTAGAGGAAGATATGGATTTTTGAAGTTTAGGCATTTAAAATAATTCAAAAATCCCTATTTTTTGAAGTTTAGGCATTTAAACATTAATCTTTCCTGTTCACACTAAAACCTTAAGATCTTCTCCTAGACTCAACCAAATTGCATGGGGTTTATTTCTAAACCTTCATCTACTCAACATGAACACATCTATATGGTTAATCATGTATGAAATCAAGCCATTACAAATGGAGAATCAAAATAAAATATGATTAGGGTTGAGGTTCAATACCTTTGTCTGAGAGGGGAGGCCTCAATCAGATGGTTGTGGTAGCTTTGATTGGATCCAATGAACCTCTGGATGAAGTCTCAAGCTTTGGTGAATTGTCTACGTATGATTTCGACCAAGGTGGATTTCAAGTGTTGGTTTAGAGCTATGCTAAAGGCTATTTCATAGGGGGCTTTTGTGGGGAATTAGCCTCTTTCGCTGTGAGGATGGTGTGTGCACAATTAATTGATGTTTGGTGCACTGTGGTGGAGTAGAGAGATCTGTCTTGGTTTTATGGGAAATTTTAGTGGATAAATTTGCTCTAAGTATAAGGGGTGGCTATCAATGGCTGAGAGCAAGGGGATTACACTTGAGAGGGTTTGGAAAAGCTCTGGTGAGATTTTGGCAAAGTTTCCTTAAGGTTTCAAGTACTCTCTTCCTTGGTCGTGAAGACTCCACTTATAGCCATGGATGTCTGGTGGAATTGGATGGTAAGGCTTGTTGAGGTGGAGGGAAGAAAGGCTCTAATGGCCAATGGGAGTGAGCCAAGTCAGGGAGGTTTAATTTTGGGTCTTGTCCACTTGGGGATCCCTTGGGCTGGTTGTTTCTAGTGGCTCAGGAAGTGGCTGGCCAGGGTATGGTCACTTCTTGGCTCAGGGAGGCCAGAGGGTGTTTAATGATGGATAATTCCTAAGGGTAAGTGATGATGTCCAAGATATTTGAGTTTAGGAAAAATATGGGGTAAAATCACCTAAATCACGGGACCATTGGTCCATAGCTCATATTGGCTAGTTTAGGTGGGTTTATCCTGGTTCATAGAGTGTATTTGGTGGTCGTGGTGTAATTAATTTGGTGGCTTAGGCGCGGGTAAGTCAATTTTGGTGCATGGGTTAAATTTGAGTCAAAATGGCTAGAGTTGGGTTTAGGTTAGGCTAGCCATGACATTGAGCACAATTCATTGATTAATATTGTGTAGATGATTGTCATAAGAGGTTTATAAAAGATTTGGAGTGATTTTGAGTTGGTTTGGAGGTTCAATTTGGACGATTTTGGGCATTTGGTCAATTTAGGGGTGTTGAGTAAGACTTGGGTCTAGGTTGGGCTAAGGATGGGCTAAGGTTGGGCTAAGTCCAAATTAATTATTCAAAATAATCTATAGGAATTTCATGAAGAGTTCTCAATATCAATTGGGTGCCAATTTTGGGGTTAGGGCATTCAATTTGTTGGAATTGGGAGACATAGCCAATTTGGAGCAAATTTGGGGATTTTGAGTTTGGGTTGAAATTGAGTGAAATTGAGGCTTGAGCAATGCCAATTGAAGATCCAATTTAATTTGTAGGATTTCTATGAAAAGTTTAGGATTCAATTGTTGTAATTGAATAGATCATATGGTTCGATTAGGTGAGATCAAGTCATAGGGTCAAAATTGGGGTTTTTTGACTTGGATCAAAATTGAGCTCAAATCATGGGTCAATTAGGCATGGATTTGGTTTGGATTGATCATATGAAGGTTGAATTTGGGTTTAGGACTGAAATTGAAGGGAATTGGGGCTAAATTGGTTTGGACATTTGAAGTGATATTGGGTAAATTGGGCCTTTAATGGCAATTTAAGGTTTTTGGTCAAAATGGTCAAATTGGGTTCAATTGAAGGGTGCAATGTCATTTTGGAGACATTTGAAGTGATTTATGATGTTTTGGAAAAGTTTGGAGTGCTATGGGTATTTTTGTAATATTGGCAAATTTGAGGGTATTTTGGTAATTTTGGAATTTTTTGGTGGATTTAGGCAATTTGGGTATTTTAAAATGGTTTGAAATGATTTTTGAATAAGTTTGGGTATTTTCAATGAATTTGGGAATTTTGGTCAAATTTAGGGTTTCAAGGGCATTTAAATAATTTGGGTAGATTTGTGGGCAAAATGCCAGCAAAACGCCAAGTTGGATATTTTGGTAGAATTAGGGAGCCAACCACCTTATATGAGCTATGGACTAATGAAATCCCCATTTGGGTCCTCTATGCATAGGACTTAGCTAAACCCTAGCCTAGGGCTAGTGGGT
>NW_018250685.1:129408-129740 GCF_001263595.1 Phalaenopsis equestris | reverse complement strand
ACCATGAAACCACCTAAATCAAGCCTTGGACTAAAAGGCCCCAAAATTAAAGGATCTTATTTCTAAAAATGCACATGCTTAAAATATCTTTGCCAAATCCAAGCACATTTGCATTAAATTGCTGTGATGGATTCCTCTAGGTTCCCTGAGCTCCTAGCCATCTCCCCCTGGCCGGTCGGCCAGCCTAGTGGCCGAAAAACCCCAAAACCAAGAGCCACCCCCATGGCATCTCACCCAAATCAAACCTAGAGGCCAGCTCATCCAAATCAAACTATGGAGCTCCTTTGCCCTCCACCTAAGCACCACATTACACCTCCTAATTGGCCAAGACA
>NW_018250685.1:126147-128931 GCF_001263595.1 Phalaenopsis equestris | reverse complement strand
ATATGTTCGTCTCACTTAGACGAGTCCATAGGATCAAACCCGAAGTGATTTGGTTGAGTCTAGGCCGAGATCTTAAGGTTTTAGTGTGGACGGGCACGGGATCATTCCATTGAGGATGATGACGGAGAGCCGTTAGATCAAGCGTGTATCAAATGAACGGGGGAGATCGAGCTGGACAGCATTTTGGGACATAAACCGCCGGTCGAGTCAGCAGTTACGTGGACGGCGGCGGCCAACCAGGGCGCGCCACGCATACCTTCGGAGCTGCCTAGGATCTAGTCAGCACGCGCTGTTTAAATAGATAAATAGGGCTTTTTCTTATTTATTTAAATACCATTAACTTAAAAAATCCATAACTTTGTGTAGAAAAATCACAAAAATAAAATAAAAATACCCTCTTGCTCAGTGAACAGAGGCGAATAATGTGGACTAATTTTCAAGCCCATTTGATGCATTAAATATTTTTAATTAATTAAATACTATCTGGAATTATTTGATTCTCGATGCATATTGACACATCACCTTGACTTGAAATTTTGACATATTGTAGCCTCTGCAAGGGGGAACATTCTCTGTTTTTTCCAAAGTCAGAGGAGGTCTCCATATGGAAAGTCAGATGAGGTTCCTATACAGAGATCTATATTTTTCAAGATATTTCACATTATTTCCTTGAAATAATCATGGAAATTAGCATTTTGATTATAAAATCCTAAGAAAATTTTGGAAGGTCTACCATAACTAGAGAAACCTTTGAAAATAATTTCATGGGTCAAGTCATTTAAAATGCACTTAAATTTTGCCTATACCAAATCACTAAGATAATTAAATTTGAAAAATATAAACATTTAAATGACTTAATTTTTTATCTCCACTATGATCTATGATCCAGAGAACTCATCATAAAAGTTTCAAAATATTTTGAGTTCATTTATAACTTAAATTGATTTTTAAAGATAAATACCACTCTTAACACTTAAATAATTTTTTAAAAATCAAAATATAACTAAAAAAATTATGAAACTTAGTTTTTTGAGTTCTCTGTGATTAGGGGTATTTTCTAAAAATAAAATCATATTTAAAGTAAGAACTTGATTTTTGGCCTATTTTAAATATTTAAATAATAAAAAATTAATAAAAATCATTAAAAAAATAAAACTCATGGAATTAATTTAAATTGTTTCCTAATCACTTAGGAACAATTGAAATATTTTTCCTGATTTTCTAAATAAAGATATTTATTTTCAAAGCTTAAAAATAGTTTTTAAAAGGCTAAAAATAAGTTTTTCACTAAAATAATTCCAAAAATCAAAGAAAAATCAAAAAAATATAAAATTTGTTCATTTGAGTTCTCTAACCTTAAGGAGATTTTTCAAAAATATAAAACTTAATTTTTACCACCCAAAATATTCTATTTTTATTAAATAGCCCAAAAATAAAAATTATTTTAATAAATCACAAAAAATTCAGAAAATTATGAAATTTGATCCAAAGGCTTCTTTGATATAGGTCTACCTCCAGTAAAAATTTCAAGGGATTAAAATTTACCTTGGTCAAGCTAGGAATTTTCTTTGAAAAATCCTATTTTTGCATGAAAATAATTATATAAATTAAAATGCATTTTGAAAAATCATATTTTCTCCTCTGATGTCTTAATTGACCCATGAATGAGGTAGGATAAAAATTTCAAAGTCATTCAAATTTAATTTGATAAATTATGAAGTGTTAGAGCATTATGGGCAAATGTGTAATTTTGGAAACCTTGCCCTAATTAACATTTAGGTCTAATTTAAGGAGGGAAAAAGGGTAACCTCTAATCTTAATCAATTTATTTGATTCTTGAAACACAAGGGGTTAATTGGTAGAAACCAATCTGACTTTCTCAATTAAGATTGATAAAATTTCTAAATTACTCAAAATTTGGAAGCTTAATAAAGTTAAATCATACTAGACTTAGGAGTATAAATTTTGAAGTAAATAATTAATCAATTTAATACCCCTATCTTGATTTTCAAATAGAATCCAAATCATGAATCATGGCCACTTAAACCTTAACCCTTTTTAAAACTGATTAAGACACTCACGTAGGCCTTAAGGGCTTAGTGGTGACTTAGGCTAAATCAAAATTGACTAAAAAAAGGATTAGCTAAATAAACATAATTATATCGAACATGCTTGAAAACCACTAAGCCCAATACTAAGCCCAATTAGGATTCGTTTTCAAATTACACTAACTTGTCCCTCCCCTTTAAGGATTTTCACCCATATAATTTTCAAAATTAAATGATAAATGATAATTACCCCTTTCTTAGGGATAATTGAGACATCGATGTTCACTGAGCATTAAGGATATTTACAGGATGGACCATTAATCAAAATGATAAGTTTAAATGGACTCGAGACTTTTCACTAGTTGGTGAGGGAGAGGCATGGACCTGTCTCCCCCTCTTAACTTGTTGGATAACTCAGAGGCCTATTAAGATTAATATTCTTTGCTTAGAGGAATCATCCTTAAACTTTTTAAGGACTCACCAAAATACAACATTGAGCTAAGAAAACCACTAGAACTTTACTTTTCCTACTCTTCATAAATGCCCTAACATGCATTTTATGTTTCAGGTGATGGAACGAGAAGACTCGCCAGATACACTTTTACAGTTTTTTCAGCATTGTTTTTCTTGTACTTTCATACTGTATTTTTATACCTGCAAATTTGCATACTAAACAACGATCTCACCCTGCATGAAAACTAAAACCATCAGGATAGCCACATACCCAAAAACAAAA
>NW_018250685.1:41291-125289 GCF_001263595.1 Phalaenopsis equestris | reverse complement strand
TGTCCGAACCCAGCTTAATATAAACCATATTTAATCCTTTATATTAAATAGGGGAACTTGTCGGCAAATATAAAGGTTTCGCAGACCAAACGGACATCATACTTTCCTTAGTTTATTTGATCAAGCCTCATCCTCAAGTCTTGTGTTTATCCTTCGGGATAGATACAGGATTTGAGGTACAGTGCTCTTTCATTTTAAACTATGAAAATTATGGGGTCAGTTTGACTTCATCTTTTTCGAAACTAAAATTTTTACAACGTCCTTCCGAAGCGGGCAACGGGATTTCGATTCCGATCCCCGCCGGCTTCTTCCTGGCAACCCCACAAACAAACCAACCCCCGAAATAACGCCGACAAAATCTTAAGCATGTGCATTTTTAGAAATAAAATCCATTAATTTGGGGGACTTTTGAACCATGGCTTAGTTTAGGTGGTTAGATGGGTTTTGGCTTAGTCTTAGGGTCTAACCAACGGCTGAGGTGGAATTAATTTGATGACTTTGGGGTAGTTAGGCCATCTTTAATGCACAGGTTCAATGTGGATTCAAGTGATTAAAGTTTAGGTTTGGGCTAGGTTATCCATGTCAATTGACCCAATGGATTGATCGACATTGTGTATATGATTGTTATTAAGATTTTTGGTGAAGGGTTGAAGTTCAATTGGTATCAATTGGTAGGTCAATTTGAGGGAATTTTGAAATTTGGTCAATTTGGGCATGTTGGGCTAGACAAGGGTCTAGGTTGGGCTAGACTTGGGCTAAGTCCAAATTGAATGATCCACATTATCAAGGGAGATGTTGTGAAGAGTTTTATGAATGGATAGAGTGGAAATTTTGGGGTTAAGAGCCTTAATTTGGTGATATTTTGAGACATGGCCAATTTGGGGCAAATTTGGGGCTTTTGGACTTAGGTTGAAATCGAACGAATTTGAGGTCTCACCAAGGCCAATAGATGGTGAATTTGGATTTATGTGGATGGTATGAAGGTTTTTCAACACAAATTGTGGCCAATTGACTGGGCTATCGGTTCAATTTGGTGGAACCAAAGCATAGGGCCAAAATTGATTTTTTGGTTTAAATCAAAATTAGGTCCAAATGATGGATCAATTGAGCTTGGATTTGGTATAGATTTGTCACATCAATGGTGAATTTGAGTTTAGAATTAAAATTGGGGTAAATTGAGACCAATTGGCTAGACATTTGAGGTAATTTGGGGAAAATATGGGCCTTTAAAGGGTAATTTGGGGGTTTTGATCAAAGATGGTAAAATTGGCCAAATTGGGTCATGTGATAGTTTAGAAAAATAAAATTGGGAAAATTTGTGAGGTTTTGGGAATTCTTGGGATTTTTTGGAATTTTTGTAATTTTTGGCTAAGGAGGGGTATTTTGGTAATTCGGCCAATTTTGGTGATTTTGGGTATTTTAGGTCTTTTCAAGGTGTTTGAAATGATTTTTGAACCAATTTGATATTTTGGTTAAATTTGGGACTTTTGGCCAAATTTGGGGTCCCAATGGTATCTAGGTAATTTTGGGGAGTTTAGGGGCAAAAGGCTAACTTGGGTATTTTGGTAGAGTGGTAGAGTTGGAGTGCCAACCACCATAAATAAGCCATGGACTAATAGAAACCCCATTTTGGGTCCTCTAGGTAGTGGTCTTATCCAATAGAAACCCCATTTTGGGTCCTCTAGGTAGTGGTCTTATCCAAACCATATCCGAGGGCTAATGGGTTTAGGGGACCACATACACGAGTCTCCCCAAAGTATCAAGGAACCAAAGTCAGGAAATTTTTGGTTTAGGGCTGTGAGTGATCGTGAGTGATCGTGAGTGTAAATGATTGCAAGAAAGTTCCTTAGCCCTAGACCAACACCCAAGATCAACCCTAAGATCTAGCAGTCCTAAGGGTGACTCATCTTGGGTTTCCCCCATAGTGACCCCACCTACTAAGTGCTAGAGGTTATGACCAATATGTGGAACTCCAAGTTGAGTAGAGAAGAGTGTAGAATTTCTAATTATGAGGGTTCCATGTCTAGTTTTCTAAGAATTATCAGTAGGAAAGTCCTATGGCTAGACCCTAGGCTACTAAAGAGGAAAAACAAAACCTCAACCAAAAGTTAGGTCAACAAATTGACCCCCAATAGGTGTGGTGTGTTAGGCAAACACACCATGCGTATTGACGTTAATTGAAGAGATCAACAAAAACCAATGCCAATTCCTAAGTAAATAGAATTGGAAGTATGTGTAGAGTTGTGTGTGTGATTTTTTTGTGCTAGGGATATTAGGAGATGATCATTTGATTGAAATCAAGGAGTAGGGACTCTAGCTCGGGATCGGAGAGTGAATTTTGAGTTATGAAATTTCAGATGTTTATAAAGGATGGGAGTCAGTATACAGGTGCTGACCCCGAGGTGTGAATTAAAATTTAGGTATCAATCCCGAAATAAGAATCAGATGCCAAAATTCATTTAAGGTGGTATTGAACCTTCTTTCAAAAGATGAGAATAGTATTGTGTAGGAGGACGGAATCGAGATGGAAAACACAAAGGCTCACATCCTGCTCCAAAGAAAATATCTACTACGTTGTGGAGCGAAGCGCTAGGACTCACATCAAACTCAATAGGTAACAAGAAAATAAGTGTGCGTCACATTAGGAAGGAAAGCACTATGACTCACATCCAACTCAAGCGGTGACAAGGGAATATATGTGCTACATTAAGAAGGAAAGCACTCGGACTCATATCCAACTCAAGAAGTAACAAGAAAATATGTGTCCGTCAAGTTAGGAAGGAAAGCACTAGGACTCACATCCAACCCAAGACGTGACAAGAGAATATGTGTGATACATTGAGAAGGAAAGCACTAGGACTCACATCCAAATCAAGAGGTAACAAAAAAATATATGTGTCACGTTAGGAAGGAAAGCACTAGGACTCGCATCCAACCCAAGCGGTGACAAGAGATAAATGTGCTGAATTGAGAAGGAAAGCACTAGGACTCACATCCAACTCAAGAGGTAACAAGAAAGTTTGTGTGTTTATGCAGAAAATATGCATATTCACACATGTGAATCTATAGGGAATATGTGAATAGAATATGTGAAGAAATCGAAAGCCTTAACATCCATTGAAGGGGGCCTCACACCAATCTTTGAAGGATTTGAAATTTAAAGGAATCGGAAGCCTTAACATCCATTGAAGGGGGCCTCACACCAATCTTTGGATAATTTGAAATTTGAAGGAATTGGAAGCCTTAACATCCATTGAATGAGCCCTCACACTGATCATCGAAGGATTTGAAATTTAAAGGAATCAAAAGCCTTAACAACCATTGAAGGGGGCGTCACACCGATCTTTAGAGAATTTAAAATTTGAAGGAATCAGAAGCCTTAACATCCATTGAAGGTGGCCTCACACTGTTCTTCGGATATAGGGAGTCAAAATTTGGGTACCCCCAAGAGTTAGATAAAAACAGTGTAGAGTGCTTGTGATGTTGAATTTGTAGAAATGTATCATGTGAAATGGTTGATTTTTTTGAAGAAGATTTGTAAAGTTTTGTGGGGTTTTGTGCAAAATGTGAAATTTCGCGGGGATGTGAAGAGAGTTAATGCAAAAAAAGATGGTTAAGCTGCTCGCACAAAGAGTAAGAAATTTTGAGAACAAGAGAATCCACTAAACAGATTCATTTTCTTTTCTTGTTATTTTTATCACATTTAATTTTTCAAAATATGTCTTTAAAATTTTAATTTTAATTGGTTGATTTTCAAAAGAATTTTTTTTTTGTTGTTTGTTAGTTTGTGATTATTTTAATTTGAATTTTATTTATTGTTAAGGATTTGTTGTTTCATTCTTTGTTCATTGAAATTCTGAACCAATGTGTGGTTCGTGGCTTCCATCCATCTCACAAAAAGGCAACAGACAAAAAGGCATAATTTGAGAGAAATTTCCATTAATCTGCTCCAATAAAGATGTTACAGATCGAACATAGGCTGACGCCTCAAAAAGGTACAATTTATTGTCCATGTCAAAGTACATTCAGAACATCTTATGCTATGAATACATTGTAGGCTGAATATATCAGATACATATCATGTTGTTATAAAAAAAGAAACTGAACCCTCTGACCATCTATATCAAGTATGACGAGCTCATGATCGAGCAAACCTTCTAAGCCTTGCTCCAGCATAAGAGTTCCCTTCGCATGTACTTAGAGGTACAACCCTCTCATAGCTCGTACGGAAGTAGCTCTTCCATTTCCGTGTCTGGCTGAAATCTATATGGTATTTTGCTATCGTCCATCTTGCGGAAAGTCACAGACACTCTACGGTGTCGTACCCCTTGAATGCAATGTTTGGCGACATCTGCAACATTTCCTTTAAGAATGAAGACTGAACGTACTGGTAGAGGAATCTCAACAGAGCCTCTGAACTCACCAGGGTCGACGATATCGATTTCTTTTTCAGATAATATATTGCTCTTGCTCAGAAATGAGACAGTGCAGAAGGGTCTTACAAAATCATGATGATCAATGTGAGGAGGTATGCAGTAACCTTCATCATAGATGCTGATAATACAACTGTTTGGAATGCAAGTAATAGGCATAATACTCCATTTGACCATTCTTTTGGTCATCCACTTTATAATTGGCGGTAGTGGATCTACTTGATCTTGTTTGAGGATCTCAGGCAAATTCCCCTATCTATCATTTGTGAAGTTGCAGCAGCAGCCACACTGGATAGTAACCTCCCTTTTCCTCGCATTAATTTACTCGGCTAGGAATAGGCCCTTTCCATATGTAAACCGGCTTGACCTTTGTCCCTTAGGTCAAAAATGTAGTCAAGTATACTTTGTTCGTCAATCTCTGAGAAGACTCTGCTATAGAGTTCTAATCCCTTTAGTAAGTTGATGAATTTTCTCTGAACTTCTTTGTAAAATTCAAATTCTCTTTTATTTACTTTGCTTATTTAGTAGTACTCCATTGTACTAGGGGTCGGTAGAAATCACGGGTGTTCATCCCTCTGAAGATTGGCAGGAACCCAAACTGGCGCTGAACTGGCGCTGGTTGATCTATGGTTGATCTAGAACACGAGACTCGGCGTCTAGCAGGATGTACGACCCTGGGCTCCATGGTACATACTGAACTGAGGATGTATAGCTCATCTATCATAAAACCTGAAGTCTGAGACTCATCGGTGCTAGAGGTATACTCTTCCAATGTACTGAATCGTTGTAAACGTAAAACATTGCAATCCGGAATCGGGGCTTCCTCCAAACGCCCCTGTGGCTGATGTCCCGACCGGTATTTCAGCGTTGCCTGTCGGGCAACCCTTGTATAAAACATCTGAAACTGAAAGTGTATCTGAAGGCGAGCAAAAGTTTCTTTTAGGTCTGGATCATAAATATGCCCCTCAGGAAAAGGGGTGAGTAAGTTATTCGTATCTCTCTAATGTCTGTGTTCTTGTAGTAGAAAAGCCCTCTGCATCTTTTGGATGGCGTTTCTGCGTTGCATCCTGCGAAGTGAAGCACTTGGCAGTTGTTCGTAATTGGTGGCTACTAGGCCTCCAGCTGGTGTAGCTACCATGGAGGGCAGAAGGCTGGGCCCTTCCATCAGATCTTGCTTTATTATCACGTTCTTGCCTTTGTGTGATACATTATCTTTAACGATCACCCTCAGAAGTGAAGGCAATCCCTCTTTCTCTTTGCAGCTGACTATATCCATGAGAGGACCTTCGTAGTCCATGTCAACCTGGTTAAAATCCATGTTGAAGTCTATGGTACTGCCCTGCGGCACCATCTCCTCATTTAGTGTGAGGCTCCAGCCATCCTTGAAAGCAAAGATCAGCCTCTGTCTCAACATTTTTTTACAGATGACAGGAAAAACGTCAGTGGGATAAAACTTGGCATGAACAAGAACAAAACAAAGTATTTATTAAAGTGAATTTTAACTTATTTTAGTGAAATGAATTGCTTATTTATGTATGAATTTAATTTTTGTGGAACATTAAACTCAAAAGTGGACAAGAGAAAATTTGAAGTTTAAAATATTTTTTCAAAATTTTCATTATATTGAGGTTAATTACAAAATTTAGACCTCATCATAGACATTTGGCCATGTAGATAATCCCAAAATAATCAAAGTTTCCAATGTTTCAAAGCAAGCAGAGGCAAGCGACATCAGGTTACGTAATAGGTTTTCAAATATCATCCATTTATTGGTAGCATAGGTCTTTTGCCCTAGAAGTCCACCATCTGGTAGGCTCCTCCTGTGTAGACCTTTTCAATGACAAATGGTCCCTCCCAAGTTGGCTCCAATTTTTTTACCTATTATGCGGCATGCAAGAATAGGCCTTTTGAGCACAAGTAGGAGGTCACCAACTTTGAATGTCCATGGGCGGACCAATTTGTCATGGGCTTGTACCATCTTCACCTAGTAAAGCTCCAAGTGTTGTTGTGCTTCTAATCATTTTCCCTCGAGACTCTCCAATTCTTCAAGTCTAAGTTTTGTACTTTACTCCATTGTGAGTTGGTTAGCAACAACAACTCTAAGAGACAGTGTTTGAACTTCTTACAGTAGTACGACCTTGGACCTGTACATGAGCATATAGGGTTTACACTGAGTGGGAGTCCTAAAAGTCGTCCAGTAGGCCCACAAGGCTTCTAATAGTTAGTTGTGCCAATCCCTTTTGTTTTCATCCAGTGTTTTCTTCAAAATTTGTACCAGTGTTTTGTTGAAGGCTTTAGCCAGACCATTTGCTCTGGGATAATAAATTGTAAAGTATCTCCAATCTATCCCATCTCTTTTGACAAAATTGTTGATCTTTATGCTTCTGAAAGTTGTCCCGTTGTTGGAAATTATTCTTCGTGGGACTCCAAAATGGTAGACAATATGGCTTTTAAAAAGTTGAAGGACGTGTTGTGTCGTAACCTCACGTAACGGTACTACCTCTGCCCATTTAGAGAAGTAATCTATAGCGGCAAGTATAAACCTGTGTCCTTTGAAAGATGGAGGGTCTATCAAACCTATTATGTTTGTGCCCCAACAGTCGAATGGCCACGAGGCAAGAGTTGGGTGTAGCGCATTTGAAGGCTGGTGTAAGAACACCCCGTGTACTTGGCATTGGTGACATTTTCTGGTTGTGTCCATGCAATCGGACATCATTACTGACCAATAATATCCGAGTCTCTTGATCTTCATTTTCATTTTTGGTCCTAACTGGTAAGCGCCACACAATTTGACATGTACCTCTTTGACAATATTTTGTGCTTTGGCTCTACTCAAATACCGTAGTCACATCTGATCGAATGATCTTCTGTAGAGAATGTTTCCTACCAGGTCGTAAGACAAGACCCTTCTTGTGATATGGTGTGTTTTAGACTTGTCTTCTGATAGCTTCCTAGTATGCAAATATTCTATTAATGGTTTACGCCAATCTTCACTGAAGTCTGCAGCTGTATTTATTCTTCTTCTTTTCCGAGCTTGTGTAGAGTTTCGAGGTTAATCTGAGACAAGAATCATCTTCCTTGCATTGTGATTTTAATTGAATCCTCTTGGGGAGATGTCATTTCCTTAGCGAGTTTTGCTAGAGCATCGGCATGGGCATTATCTCCCCTAGGAATTTGGTAGAAAGTAACATAAGGAATCTGCTCCAAGAGCTTCATCGTGTACTGATGATATTCTATCAACCTTGGTTTCAGAATTATGTGTTGTCCGGCGACATGTTGGATGACGAGTTGGGAGTCTCCATAAATGGCAATTTTTGTTATATCAATTGAGATTGTCATTCCCAATCTGGAAATTAAAGCTTCATATTCTGCTTCATTGTTGGTGCACGGCTCTGTCAGGTGGTATGAGAACCTTAACATACCCTTATCTGGCATAATAAGTATCAAACCAATCCCTGCTTTGCCTGGTATAATTGTGTCAGATCCTTTGTCTTTTCTGGCTGATGAAGCACCATCAAAGTACATCTCCTAGCATTGCGCACTTGAGAATTCCATTTGTAATATTTGCTCGTCTGGTAACCTTTTGTTGAGAGAGGACCCAGCTGGAAGAGGGTGTGCCACGAGAAAGTTTGCAAGTATCTTTCCCTTGATAGCACGGAGGGGAACAAAAGTTATATTGAATTGCAAAACGATCATTGACCATGTTGCTAAACGTCTGGAGAGTGTTGGTTGGGTCATCAAATATTGCAATGGATTAACTTTCGAGATTAGGGTAATCTTATGAGAAAGCATGTAATTCTTCTCAAAAGGTGGATACCTTATCTCTGTCAATACTAGGCAACAACTCAAATAGTAGAGTGCATTTTCTTTACCCTCATCATTGACTTGAGCTAAGAGGGCTCCAAGAGAGAAGAGAGTCATAGGGCTCCAAGAGAGTCATATAAGGCCACGGTATAAAGTATCAGAGGTTTCCCTGGGATAGGGGCTGCCAAGAGAGGAGGTATCATTAAATATTATTTAACGTCCTTAAAAGCCCGCTGACATTTTTCTTTCCAAATAAATTTAGCGCTCTTTTTAATTAATGACGAGAAAATCTGACACCTAGCTGAGAGATTAGAAATAAAGCGTCTCAGATATGACAACTTCCCTTGGAAGGAACATAGCTGTTTCAAGGTTTTAGGAGGAGGCATTTCTAAGATAGCTTTAATTTTATCTGGGTCAATCTAGATTCCTCGATGACGGACAACGAATTCTAGAAATTTCCCGGAGGTAATGCCAAAAGCGCACTTTAAGGGATTCATTTTAAGATCATATCGTCATAGCCATTCGAACACAATCCTCAAATCCTACAAATGGTCTACTTTAAGTTTACTTTTGATGACCAAATCATCCACGTAACATTCTAATTGGTTGTTAATGAGGTCGTGAAAAATCCTTGTCATTGCTTGCTGATATGTTGCTCCGGCGTTCTTTAGGACGAACAACATCACTGTGTAGCAGAAAATTCCAATCCGTGTTCTGAAGGCTGTAAGTGCTGCATCCTCGGGAGCCATCTTGATTTGGTTGTATCCCGATGATCCATCTATGAAGGACAAAATTTCATGTGTTGAAGCGATATCCACCATCATCTCTAGTATGCGTAGTGGAAATTTGTCTTTTGGACATGCCTTGTTCAAATCTCTGAAGTCAACACAAACACGGATCGGTCCATTTTTCTTCTTAATAGGTACAATGTTAGCTAGCCACGTGGGGTATTTCTCCTCTTTCACAAAGTTAGCGTCTATTAATTTCTTCACCTCGGCGATGACTTGTTGTTCTATATTGAGGCACATTCTCCTGGGAGCTTATTTTACTGGGGTTATATTCTTGTCCACCCCGAGTTTATGGACTGCAACCTCTGCTGACAGTCCTAGCATTTTATCGTAGCTCCATATGAAGCAATCTTTGAATTCTATTAATAGTTTGATCAATTCTGCAGATTCTTCATCATTGAGTGGAGAACTTATAAATGTAGGTCGAGGTTGTTCTTCAGTCCTGAGGTTCATCTCTTTCAATTCATCAACGGTAGATTTAATTTCCTCCTCAAATTCTGGGGAAGCATCTTCTATTGGTTGATCATTAGAGTCATCCTCTATATCAAGACAATCCTCTTCTAACCCACCAAAACCAACCATGTAAAATTCAGAATCATCAACTGGTCCCACTGTACCAAATCTGAGACCCTCTTTCGAATTTGGAGTTCGACTCTTACCATTCCATAATTTTTCAAAAAGTTGAAATTTATCTTTTAACTTCAGACAATGCTTCTTAATAGGTAGATACCTTATCTCTGTCAATATTAGGAAACGACTCAAGTAGTGGAATACATTTTCTTTACCCTCATCATTGACTTGGGCTAAGAAGGCTCCAAGAGAGTCATCTAAGGCCGCAAAATAAAGTATCAGAGGTTTTCCTAGGATAAGAGCTGCCAAGATAGGAGGTGTCATTAAATATTGTTTAACGTCCTTGAAAGCCCGCTGACATTTTTCTTCCCAAATAAATTTGGCATCCTTTTTAATTAATGACGAGAAAAGCTGACACCTACTTGAGAGATTAGAATTAAAGCGTCTCAGATATGCCAACTTCCTTTAGAAGGAACGTAGTTGTTTCAAGGTTTTAGGAGGAGGCATTTCTAAGATAGCTTTAAATTTATCCGGTTTGATTTTGATTCCCCAATGACGGACAACGAATCCTAGAAATTTCCTAGAGGTAACGCCAAAGGCGCACTTTAAGGGATACATTTTAAGGTCATATCATCGTAGCCGTTCGAACACAATCCTTAAATCATACAAGTGGTCTACTTTACGTTTACTTTTGATGACCAAATCATCCACGTAGCATTCTAATTGGTTGTGAATGAGGTCGTAAAAACTATTCATCATTTGGCGTTCTTTAGGCCGAACGACATCACTGTGTAGCAGAAAATTCCAATCGGTGTTCTGAAGGCTGTAAGTACTGCATCCTCGGGAGCCATCTTGATTTGGTTGTATCCCGACGATCTATCCATGAAGGTGAAAATTTCATTTGTTGAAGCGATATCCACCATCATCTCTGGTATGCGTAGTGGAAATTTGTCTTTTGTACATGCCTTGTTCAAATCTCTGAAGTCAACACAAACACAGATCTGTCCATTTTTCTTCTTAACAGGTACAATGTTAGCTAACCACGTGGGGTATTGCTCTTCTTTCACAAAGTTGGAGTCTATTAACTTCTTCACCTCGGCGATGACTTGTTTTTCTATTTTGAGGCACGTTCTTTTGGGAGCTTATTTTACTAGGGTTATATTCTTGTCCACCCCGAGTTTATGGACTGAAACCTCTGCTGACAGTCCTAGCATTTCATTGTAGCTCCATGTGAAGCAATCTCAGAATTTTGTTAATAGTTTGATCAGTTTGATCAATTCTGCAGATTCTGCAGATTCTTCGTCATTGAGTGGAGAACTTATAAATGTAGGTCGAGGTTGTTCTTCTGTCCCGAGGTTAATCTCTTTCAATTCATCAACGGTAGATTTAATTTCCTCCTCAAAATATGGGGAAGCAACTTCTATTGGTTGATCATTAGAGTCATTCTCTATATCGAGTCAATCACAGTGGAAGTTGGCATATCTGAGACGCTTTATCTCTAATTTCTCAAGTCATCGACTGGTCCCACTGTACTAATTACAAAGGACGCCAAATTTATTTGGGAAGAAAAGTGTCAGCGGGCTTTCAAGGACGTTAAACAATATTTAATGACACCTCCTATCTTGGCAGCTCTTATCCTAGGAAAACCTCTGATACTTTATTTTGCGGCCTTAGATGACTCTCTTGGAGCCTTCTTAGCCCAAGTCAATGATGAGGGTAAAGAAAATGCACTCTATTACTTGAGCCGTTGCCTAATATCGAAAGAGATAAGGTATCCACCTATTGAGAAGCATTGTCTGACGTTAAAAGATAAATTTCAACTTTTTGAAAAATTATGGAATGGTAAAAGCCGAACTCCAAATTCAAAAGAGGGTCGACGAGAAAATACAATAAGACCAGTTGATGATTTTGAATTTTGCATGGTTGTTATTGGTGAGTCAGAAGAGGATCTGGAAGGAACATAGTTGTTTCAAGGTTTTAGGAGGAGGCATTTCTAAGATAGCTTTAATTTTATTCGGGTCAATCTCGATTCCCGGATGACAGACAACAAATCCTAGAAGTTTCCTAGAGGTAACGTCAAAGGCGCACTTTAAGGGATTAATTTTAAGGTCATATCGCCGTAGTTGTTCGAACACAATCCTCAAATCATATAAATGGTCTACTTTACGTTTACATTTGATGACCAAATCATCCACGTAGCATTCTAATTGGTTGTGAATGAGGTCGTAAAAAAATTTTGTCATTGCTCGCTGATATGTTGCTCCGGCGTTCTTTAGGCCGAACGACATCACTGTGTAGCAGAAAATTCCAATCGGTGTTCTGAAGGCTGTAAGTACTGCATCCTCGGGAGCCATCTTGATTTGGTTGTATCCCGACGATCTATCCATGAAGGTGAAAATTTCATTTGTTGAAGCGATATCCACCATCATCTCTGGTATGCGTAGTGGAAATTTGTCTTTTGTACATGCCTTGTTCAAATCTCTGAAGTCAACACAAACACAGATCTATCCATTTTTCTTCTTAACAGGTACAATGTTAGCTAACCACGTGGGGTATTGCTCCACTGTGTGTATTTCTCTTCTTTCACAAACTTGGCATCTATTAATTTCTTCACCTCGGCGATGACTTGTTTTTTCTATTTTGAGGCACATTCTCCTGGGAGCTTATTTTACTGGGGTTATATTCTTGTCCACCCCGAGTTTATGGACTGCAACCTCTGCTGACAGTCCTATCATTTCATTGTAGCTCCATGTGAAGCAATCTCTGAATTTTGTTAATAGTTTGATCAATTCTGCAGATTCTTCGTCATTGAGTGGAGAACTTATAAATGTAGGTCGAGGTTGTTCTTCTGTCCCGAGGTTAATCTCTTTCAATTCATCAACGGTAGATTTAATTTCCTCCTCAAAATATGGGGAAGCAACTTCTATTGGTTGATCATTAGAGTCATTCTCTATATCGAGGCAATCATCTTCTGATTCACCAGTAACAGCCATGTAAAATTTAGAATCATCGACTGGTCCCACTGTACTAATTACAAAGGATGCCAAATTTATTTGGGAAGAAAAGTGTCAGCGGGCTTTCAAGGATGTTAAATAATATTTAATGACACCTCCTATCTTGACAGCTCTTATCCTAGGAAAACCTCTGATACTTTATTCTGCAGCCTTAGATGACTCTTTTGAGATGACTCTCTTGGAGCCTTCTTAGCCCAAGTCAATGATGAGGGTAAAGAAAATGCACTCTATTACTTGAGCCGTTGCCTAATATCGACAGAGATAAGGTATCCACCTATTGAGAAGCATTGTCTGACGCTAAAAGATAAATTTCAACTTTTTAAAAAATTATGGAATGGTAAAAGCCGAACTCCAAATGCAAAAGAGGGTCGATGAGAAAAGCTGACACGTACCTGAGAGATTAGAAATAAAGCGTCTCAGATATGGCGTCTCAGATATGCCAAATCAGATATGCCAAATTTCCCTGGAAGGAACATAGTTGTTTCAAGGTTTTAGGAGGAGACATTTCTAAGATAGTTTTAATTTTATTCGAGTCAATCTCGATTCCCGGATGACAGACAAAGAATCCTAGAAATTTCCTAAAGGTAACGCCAAAGGTGCACTTTAGGGGATTCACTTTAAGGTCATATCGTCGTAGCTATTCCAACACAATCCTCAAATCATATAAATGGTCTACTTTACGTTTACATTTGATGACCAAATCATCCACGTAGCATTCTAATTGGTTGTGAATGAGGTCGTAAAAAATTTTTGTCATTGCTCGCTGATATGTTGCTTCGGCGTTCTTTAGGCTGAACAACATCACTATGTACCAGAAAATTCCAATCGGTGTTATGAAGGCTATAAGTGCTGCATCCTTGGGAGCCATCCTGATTTGGTTTTATCCCAACGATCCATCCATGAAGGAGAAAATTTCATGTGTTGAAGCGATATCCACCATCATCTATGGTATGCGTAGTGAAAATTCGTCTTTTTGACATGCCTTGTTCAAATCTCTGAAGTCAACACAAACACAAATCTAAGTCTTGTTCAAATCTCTGAAGTCAACACAAACACAAATCTGTCCATTTTTCTTCTTAACAGGTACAATGTTAGCAAACCACGTGGGGTATTACTCCTCTTTCACAAAGTTGGCGTCTATTAATTTCTTTACCTCGACGATGACTTGTTGTTCTATTTGATGGCACATTCTCCTGGGAGCTTATTTTATTGGGGTTATATTCTTGTCCACCCCGAGTTTATGGATTGCAAACTCTACTGAAAGTCCTAGCATTTCATCGTATCTCCATGTGAAGCAATCTTTGAATTTTCGTAATAGTTTGATCAATTCTGCAGATTCTTGGTCATTGAGTGGAGAACTTATAAATGTAGTTCGGGGTTTTTCTTATATCTCGAGGTTAATCTGTTTCAGTTCATCAACGGTAGATTTAATTTCCTCCTCAAATTTTGGGGAAGCATCTTCTATTGGTTGATCATTAGAGTCATCCTCTATATCGAGGCAATCCTCTTCTGACTCACCAGTAACAACCATGTAAAATTCAAAATCTTCGACTGGTCCCACCGTACCAAATCTGAGACCCTCTTTTGAATTTGGAGTTCGACTTTTACAATTCCATAATTTTTCAAATAGTTGAAGTTTATCTTTTAGCATTTGTTTTGGTAAGTGTCCCTGTTGTATTAACTTTTGAACACATTGTGGGAAGTAACCAAAAGGCAATTCCATTAATTCATTAGGATCATCATCAAAATTTACATGTTTTTCAAGCTCAGTAGAGGCAGAAGCCTGGTAAAATTTGATCGGCTTTGTACCAACACTACAGACTTCCTTGACCTTTAAACTCTCGACCTTTTGAGGGAGAATCGGAGTATGGGTCATAGCATTCACATAGTGATTTATCTGATCATACATTGTTTCATATTCTTTTTTCTTTGTATTTTCTAAGGACATCTCGTACTGAGGTTTCTTTTGTCTTGTCATAATTATCTCTTCTTCGAAACTGTCTTCATCACCAACCTTGATGGTTGGCCTAGTCCGTTCAACAATAAATTGATCCTTCCTCATCCACATCCCCGACCTCGACTTCAGGTGCGTGAACTAAAAGAACTTTCACCAACTCATTGTAAGGGAGTGGTGGAAGATCGCTGAATCAGAGTTGAATGGTCTTCTCTTTGTAATTCTTCTAAGTCTTCATCTTTGCTTGTGATAACTTCAGGAGAGAAGACAGTCCTCTTTGGAGGCGCGTAGTAGGCAGCATCTTCATGGATACCAACTTCATGCACTGAAAATGGTTGTAGGTCTCCTTTGATACAATTTTCTTGACCATCTTTGCAGTACTTGATGCATTGGTGTAGAGATGATGGAACAATATTGTGTTCATGAATTCATGGTCGACCCAGCAGAGCGTTAAAAGAGGTCTCAGCGTCGATGATACAAAATTTAGCTGTTGTCACGAGTTCTCCAACCTTCATAAGTAATGTAATTGATCTGAGGGCTCTTTCTACCTTTTGGTTGGATTCTCTTAACATCATTTAATTGGCCGTAAGCTCTTGAGCTTCAATATCCAAATAGCCCAATGTTTGTAGGCTCATCAAGTTAAGAGATGCTCCAAGATCTACTAATACTCTGGATAACACAAATTTGTCGATGTTAACCGAGATGTGGAGCAGACGATTGTGGTCTGCAGTACCGAGCAGTAAGTCTTCATCTGTGAAGGTTACCCCAAGCTGTTCTTTCAATGAACAAACTTCATCTGAAGATTTTTTGGCCAACTGAGCTAAGAAAATTTTTGGGTCAAGCAAAGTTGTAACTAGAGACTCTCTCATCTCCTTCGATAAGATCATAGCGTCGTAGATGCTTAGTTGGGTCGACAACTTCCTAATATTAGCTAGCAAGTTGTAGTCTACATTGTATGATCCTTTGATTTTGTCTTGATTATGTGGTTCTTCTACTGGTGGAGGTGGAGGAATCTACTCTCAAGTCATTATTTGCTTTCCTTTATCTGTTGGAGCTGCTCTTTGTCCTTGGTAATAACACTTTTCTGCTCCTTCAGTTAACTTCTGTGATTTCTTCTTCTTGAGATATCAATGTTGAATCTTCCAGTGTTTCTTCCTCTTTGTCAGAAATATCTAAGTTGATGGTAAGCGGTGTACCGTGATGCTCGAGAATTGGCGAATTGGCTCCTTGTTATATTGGTGTTGTCGTAAGCGATGTCATTGATGTCTTCTTTGGACTTGACAACCAGTTGATCCGACTCAAGTACGATTTGAGGATTGTTTTGGGGATCAAGATTGAAGTCAGATTGGTCATAATCAATTATGTTATCACCATAAATAGTGAAAACATAGCCGAAATCATAATCATTATATTCATAAGACCCTAGAGTGACAAAAAGATAATCATACAAAGTCAAGGGTTCAAGGATTTTCTTCCCCGAATCTGAGACAACTACTCTGGTAGAGGCGGCCCCTATCCTACCCCCCGTGCTGTCAATCTTTTTAGTGACGCTTTTCTTTTTCTTCTCTGTCCTCGACAATGACGGATATCCTGACGAAATCTTCATCTCGGGCTTGGTATGCTACACACTCTGAATGAAGGCTTGCTTTGATGCAGACTGGATCTTGTTTAGTATTTTCTTAGATGATCTGCTTCAAACCTCATTTCATTCTTCTTCGGTATTTATAGAAGCATGTTTCAATGAATCATGTATTTGATTTAGTACCCTCTTGAGTTCACACAAGTTGTACTCCATCCATCTGTTCCAGTATACGGATCGATTAGGGAGATTGGCTCGACCAAAATTGTAATTATGGAACCTTTTTCAGGTTCTTTTAAATATTCTTTCGGGATTGTTATGCTCTCTTCTTCAAGGTTCCTCTCGAGCCAGTCTTTAAAGATGAAGCATTTTTCTATAGTGTGCCCAAGCAACCAGTGGTATAGGCAATAACTTGGTTTATTCTTCCTATCCACCTCTTCGGTATTCTTCGAATCTGGTAGTTTGAACTTCGGCTTCTTCATCAGACTTCTAAATATTTTAGGTATAGCTTCATCTTTGAAAGAATACATCATTTTATGTCGCTGTGGCAGAGACATTTTTTTATCTCTTATTCGCGGTGATCCCTCTTGAGGCAGTCGCTGGTTGGATTGACTACTCTCTTTCTGAGCGTACTGTGATGAAGACTGGCGAGGCTTTTCTGCATATATCTTTATTGGCTGCTTTCCTTTGTCGATGTTCTCCACTACTCTTGATTTCATTATGTCTTAGGTTTTGGAAGGATCGGACGGCTTGTGGCTAGAGTTGCGCTTTTGAGTGACGATGTGGAGTTGGTCGCTATTAACGAGAGTAGCTTCTCGAAGGATTTTATGGTGAGTCCTTGAGCATGAAAGCTACTGGCCATGCTCTTGAGTAGAATTGAATTTTAATTGCATGATGTTCTTGTAGCTGAGGTTCACATTTCATGCTAAGGATTCTACACCTCAAAATGTAGTCCACAAAAGTTTCACTAGGATTTTATTTTTCCATCATGAGCTCTCCAATAGACACATCATGCTGCGATCCATCAAATATTTTCACAAAAAGTTGTTCCAACTCGAAAAATGTTTTAACTGACCTGTTGGGCAAGTCAGCAGACCAGTCAAAACCAATTCCTGACAACCTGCTGACGAACTGCTGGAAAAGTAGAGCTTCACTATTTCTCGTGTTTCCACACTTGGCTCAGAAATGTGTTATATGATGTCTCGGGTTTCCAGTCCCATCAAACATCTTGAAGTTTGGGGCTATAAAACCCTTAGGGAAAGGCACGACATCAAATTTCTCTGGGTAAGGTCTACCCTTTAGAACCAATGCACCACCCTTAGAATAGGTTAAAGCATCCCGCACTTGCTCATCATTTACTTGAATTCCTTTTCTGGTATGGCACTTGATAGAGAATCATTTCTATGTTACTCGTCTCTATTTGCTGAAGAAACCTCTCTCCTTTCATCTGTGATGTGTATGATTTCTAACAGATTGATCTCTGGAGAAGCCAATTGTGGCGCTAGTGATTGCCCATGAATAGTGGCCATAGCAGTCATGGTTGCGGTTATTTCTTCTATTCTTTTCTCCAGTAGACTAACTTGCTCATCCCTTAGGAGGACAGCCCTACATAGTTCATCTACAGCATTCTCTTTGGTGTGAGGTTGAGCCTCGCGCGCAGATGTGGCAGCTCTTATTTCAATTACATGGACTCAAGATCCCACGGTTAAATCACATCCATGAAATCTTCCTCCAAGTAATCATTGTAATCAAAATTCTCCTCGTCGCTATCGACGGAAACTCCATGTTCTCGAGCAAACTAGGAAATTTTGATCTTGAGTTTCTCAACTCTCTCTTCAATTATAGATTCCTTGATCTCTTTAAGATCTGGAGGACCCTGATGGACTTCCTTTACTTGCTCCTCCATCTCGCTAGCTATTGTTGCGACGATGTCAGATATTTCAGACCCTGGTTTCATTTCCTACTTTGTCCTGTGGGCTCACCGGACTGTATCGGTAGACTGTATCGGTTCAGCAACCTTGGGTACGCATACCTTTTTCTTTTTCGATTATGATGTCTCGGGATGGAGTGTCTTAGTAAAAACATCAGTATGTTGAGGGAAAGTATGCCCCCCGTGGTGTAGATCGACTACAGTGTCAAATAATCATCTTGTCTTTGCCTTTGGGATTGTAGGAATATCTCCATAATGGGAGACAGGTAAGGTTTTTGAACCCAGTATTGACTTAACTGGTCGACACTTATCCGGTTGACGGCTTGTGGTCCTGATGGCGGTATAATCAGTAGTAACTACTGTGGTATCAACTATGTTCCCTAAACGGAACCAAATGGGGATGCAAGTAGGTGGTACTCCATTTATCTTGTGAGACTGTCTGGTGGACTTGGCATCCCTCAAGATTTCCTTCTTCATGCGATGGGAAATTGCTTCTCCCACTCATTTAAGTAATTCACTAACCGAACATCCTCCTTTGGTAGCTAGCCTTTTGAAGGTTGTACTAACTCGGGTGATAGGAGTGAATTTTTTTCTCTCTTCAGCGTGTCCATGAAGTGATTGTAGTGTGGCAACGATTCTTTGGATACTCTCATATCCATCGGTATCCGTCAGAGGATGGAATCTAATCCCTCGTAATAGGGGATACATTTCTGGTAAGACTTCTTCATCTTGATGAGGCTCCTCCTTAATGGGTGTCTTTTCAGGAGCCTGGGCTTTGATGGCTGTACGAACTCTTCTGTTGCGGTTCTTCTTTTGATTTCGGGTCAGCGGTACAGTCCTCAAACTGGATCTGATTTCAAACACGGGTGGTGGGACATTTAACTCCTCAGTTGGATCCTCAATAATCAATACTACTTTCCCCTTAGCAGCAGCGGAGCTAGTAGGTTTGGCAGGTGTTGTGGTGACAGTAGTTTTAGACTTCTTGCAGGCAGGGAAGTCTTGAAGGTGGTTCAGGCGGAATTCTACAGATGGTTTCTATATTTTCGATGCGGCAATATTCATTACTACAAACGGTGCTTTCCTAAAGATGACCTCGAGATCTTCAAATCTGGCTCCAAATTTGATGGTAGGAGCGAGGTTATAGGCTTCATGTTTTGTTGGCAGGTTGCAGGAAAAGTTCAGCGTTGGGTAAGCCATTGCAACAGGCTTTAAAATAGAAAGTTTTGGGGTTAGCTGTATGGCAAAAAACCTCGTAATTTTTTAGTGCAAGCACTGAAAGTAGAGGTTGATCTGTAAACCGGGCGGGTCTTAATTTTATGATTATTTTAAAATCTTGTTTAATAAAAATCTAGAAGTATAAAATTTAATTAATATAGGAAAATTTCAAAGTGCGCGCAGCACAACACAATTTGGTTTAATTTGCAAAGTAGCAAATCTAATTTGGAAGGGAGATGTGGAGTATTTTAGGACCCAGTGCGGGACCCATTTAGTGACAGATAATTCCTAAGTGGAACTAGTCCACCGACACACTTATTGGGGATCTGACCCCAAATGAAAATTTAAAGAGTCCTTAATGGCCTTTTGAACCCCTCTATTCAAAGATGTTTGAACAGCTAGTCCTAAAGTCCAAGGAGTTGGTTGTACCTTCCCAATACAAAAATGGGTAAAGTATGCCAACGAAAGAAGGGTAATTTGGTCCAAGAGGGATGTGGGCATATTATCGATGTGTGAAGATAATATTTATTGATTTGTATGGAGTGAAAAACTTGTACCCAGTGGTGTCTCCAGAAGCTGCCAGCGCTATTTTTGGTTAGAGTTGCCCGTAAGAAGTTGTTGGTCAACGACATCAAAATCCTGTTGCCCGCTTTGGAAGAACATTTTAATTTACATATATATTTAGTTTTAGAAAAATATGAAATCAAACTGACCCCATATTTTTTATAGTTTAAATGAAAGAGCATTATACCTCAAATCCTGTATCTATCCCGAAGGATAAACACAAGACTTGAGGAAGAGGCTCAATCAAATAAACTAAGGAATATATGATGTTCGTTTGGTCTGTGAAACCTTTATATTTGTCGATAATTTCCCTTATTTAATATAAAGAATTAAATAGAGTTTATATTAAGCTAGGTTTGGACATGCTTCATATAAGGGCAAGCCCCTATAGTTAATTATATCTTAAATGACCAAAGTCACCCTAAAAGACTCTCGATAAAAATCAGAAAATATTATCTTCAAGAAGTTTCAAAGGGTGGGACTTTTCAATGAGATTGGACGTAGAGGTGTGAAAGGGGATTGCTTCAAATTTATAACATGTTCTTATAGAGTCCAAAGGAGGAAGAACTAGAGGATGTCATAGATCTGGAGGAGAATCTCGGTGACTTCCCAAACTATCCTAATATTTGGCTTTAGTTTTGAGGAGAAATATTTAGGTGTTTCATCCTGCCAATTTTATTAGTTAGGGCTTCCATTCATTTGAAACTATCACACAAATAGCCTAGAAGATGTGAGGGTTTAGGTAATGACAAACAAAAATCTCAAAATCCTAAGACGAGTTAGGGCTTATATTGTATAGCAGGGCTATACAAAGGCCTAAATATAAGGTGAGGAATTACGTTGCATAAGTAAGCAACCTTGAAGTCCTATGGTTTTGTTGTTTGTCTGAGGAAGGAAGATTGGTTTAGCTGAGGAAGATAGGTTTTGTTGTTGAAGATGATCATGCTGCCCACCATGCTAGCTCCAAGCTCCTTGCCGTAGCGAGTTTGAGTTTTCTAATGTGTCAAGTTATGATGTCAAATCAGGTGGCTCTATGGTTGAAGTTCTTTAAATTTTATGGGGGGCATATTAAAGTTGATTAGAGCGACACCGGTTAGGATCCTACAATTCCCTCATTCTGACACCACTATTTTCTATTGAATTCACTAAGTCCAAATGAACTTTCTAAACTCAACTTAATGAATTCCATAATTTCATTTAGGCCATGAGAAGCCTCGTTAGCAACCGTAGGTTACCTCCTTTGAGGAATTCCCGATCATCCCATAGAGACATCTTAATTTAGTTGAAGTTGTAGTTTTGTGTGATGTTTATGATAAAAATTTGAGTTGTTTTATATTTTGAATGTTGTGAGGGTGAATTTTATATTTTTTGATTTTAATTTTGGTTTTGGTTTTGGTTTTGTGGCTATCCTAATAGTTTTAGTTTTCATGCAAGGTGGCATCGTTGTTCAGCATTCAAATTTGCAGGTATAAAAGTATAGTATAAAAGTACAAGAAAAATAACGCTAAAAAACTGTAAAAGCGTACTTGACGAGTCTTCCCGTTCCACCACCTAAACTCAAAAGGCATGTTAAGGCAGTTTATATGAAATAGGGAAGTAAAGTTTTGATGACCTACCTAACCATAGGCCATATCTTGGTGGGTCCTTATTAATTTGATTAAGGATTATATTTGTCAAACAAAACATATTAAGCTTAGTAGCTCTCCGAGGTATCCAACAGGTTAAGAGAAAGAAGCAGGTTCATGCTTCCTTCTTATCACCTGGTGAAAAGCCTCAAGCTCATTTAAACTTATTAACACCCTAATGCTTAATGAACATTGATGTATCAATTATCCCTAAGAGTAAGGTAATTATCATTTGTAATTTAATTTTTAATATTATGTGGGTGAAGACCTTTAAAGAGGCAAGTTAGTATTATTGGAACACTTAGCCAAATTTTGCTCCTAATTGGGCTTGAAGTGTTTAAAAGATGTTTTAATTTTAAATGTTGTTTACTTTTCTAATACTTATTTAAATGAAACATGATTTAGCTACCTAAGTCACTACTAATCCCTTAAGACCTAGGTGAGTGTCATAATTAGTTTTGAGAAGGTTAAGCTTTAGGCGGTCATAATTCATGATTTGAATTTTATTTGAAAATCAAAATAGGGGTATTAAATTGATTAATTATTTACTTCAGAAGTTATACCCCTAAGTAATTTTATTTTAATAAACTTTCAAATTTTAATAATTTAGAAATTTATTAACTTATCTTTTCAATTAAGAAAGTGAGGTTGGTTTCTACCAAATTAAGATCAGAGGTTGTCAATTTTCCTCCTTAAATTAAGCCTAAATGTTAACTAAGGCTAAATTTCCAAAATTACACATTTTCCCCTAAGGCTCTAAAACATCATAATTTATCAAATTTAATTCAAATGACTTTGAAATTTTTATCCTACCTCATTCATGGGTCAATTAAGACATCAGAGGAGAAAATGTGATTTTTCAAAATTTAATATCATGCAAAAATAGGATTCTTCAAAGAAAATTCCTAACTTGACAAAGTAAATCGTAATCCCTTGAAATTTTTACTCGAGGTAGACTTAGACTAGAGAAGCCTTTGGACTAAATTTCATGATTTTTTGAATTTGATTTGAATTCTAAGAATTTTTTTTAAATTCTGGGGTATTTATTAAATATAAAATATTTTACATGGGGAAAATTAAGTTTCATATTTTTGAAAAGTACTCCTAACATTAGAGAATTCAGAGGAGAAGATTTTATATTTTTTTGAATTTTATTTGATTTATTGGAATTATTTTTAGTGAAAACCCATTTTTAGCCTTTAAAAAATTAGTTTTAAGCTTTGAAATTCAATTTCTTTATTTAGAAAACTAGGAAAAATATTATAATTGTTCTTAAGTGCTTAGGAAGCAATTTAGAACATTTCCAAAAATTTTAATATTTTTGTGATTTTTAGGGATTTTTAATTATTTAAATATTTAAAATATATTAAAAATTAATTTTTTATTTTAAATATCATTTTATTTTCAAAAAATACCCTTGATCATAAAGAACTAAAAAAACTAAGTTTATAATTTTTCAAGTTATAATTTAATTATTGAATGTCATTAAAATGCAAAAAATGTTATTTAACTTGAAAAATTAATTTTAGTTATCAAATGAACTTAAAATGCTTTAAAATTTTTATGGTGAGTTCTCTGCATCCTAAAAAATAGTGGAGATCAAAAATCAAGTCATTTTGTTGTTTATATTTATCAAAATTAATTATTTAGTGATTTGGGGTTTGCAAAGATTAGGTGTATTTTGAATGACTTGGCTTGTGAGAAATTTTCTTAAGGGTTCTCTGGTCATTGTAAACCTTCCAAAATTTTCTTGGATTTTTTGAAACAACATGCTATTTTACATGATTAATTTAAGCCAATAATGCATATAAACTTGAAAAATATGATTCTCTGTCTAGAGACCTCCTTTGACTTTGGAAAAATAAGGAAATGTTCCCTAAGAGAAAGGCAAAAACATGCTAAAATTTCAGGTCATAGTGATATTACCACATGCATAGAGAATCAAAACATCCAAATCAGTATTTAAAAAATTTAAAATAAAATACGCATCACATGGACTTAAAATTATTTCTACATTGTTCTCCTCTATTCACTAAGCAAGTGGGTATTTTTATTTAATTTTTATGATTTTTCTACACCAAAATATGAATTTTTAAGTTAAGGGTTATTTTCTGAATTAACTAAATCCCTATTTATCTAATTAAACACGCGGCGCCACCTGAACCTACGACGGCTCTGAAGCTCCATGTGGCACACTCCCATTCGACGCTGCCATCCAGCTCAACACTGACTCAGCCCGCGGCTTATGTTCCGAAGCGCTACCCGGCTTAATCTCTATCACTCATCCGATACACGCGCGATCGAACGACGCTCCGTCATCGTCCCCGATAGCCTAGCCTGAGAACTGTCCATCTTCTAGCCTTAAGATCTGTCTCATTTCTTAACCAAATTAAGTGATTTTTGGTAAATGCTCGTCTAAACTAGAGGAACATATCCATATGGTTATGATGCCATGAAATCAACTCAAAACAACTGGAGAGTTCAAATAAGCGCGGGAGGAAGAAAAGTTTTAGACCTTTTCTCTGAGAAGTGAAGCTTCGATTAGAGAGTCTTGGCACGTTTGTTGGGGTCCAAAGAGGCTAGAGATTGAGCCTCTAGTCTTGGTGTAAGGCCTAAGTGTGATTTTGATCAAACCTGATTTCAGGTGTTGGTCTAGAGCTATTGTAGAGGCTATTTCAGAGGGGGATTTTATGGGGCTTTGGCATCTTTCTCGGTTGTGAAGGTGCAGGCGTAAGTAATCGAAGTTTGGTAGACTGTGGAACTGTAATGAGCTCTGTCCTAGTTTTCGGCAGAGGTTTGAGCTCAAAACTGAGTTTCCACAGTGAAATTCAATGGGGGAAGAGGGTTGGATTGCACTGAGGGGATCTCAAAAAAGCTTTGTGAGAAGTTTGGGGCTCTCTCTCTAAGAAATTTTTAGCACACCTCCCATGGCTGTGGAGGTGAGGCTCTATAAAAATTGCCTTGGGTCTCAGGGCAAATATTTGGATGCATTGTGGTGCTTAGGCGGAGAGCAGAGGAGCACTAAAATTTGATTTGGCTGAGCTGGCTTCAAGGTTCTATTTGGGTGAAGTTCCATGGGGGTGGCTCTTGGTTTTGAGCTTCTCTGGCGATTAGGCCGACCTGGCATGCATGGGGAGGTGGCTAGGTGCTCAGGGCATCCAGAGGAATTTGTCAAAGCATCTTAAGCATGTACATTTTTGGAAATAAAATCCCTTAATTAGGAGGAATTTTGGTCCATAGCTTTGTTTAAGTGGTTAAATGGATTTTGACTCAGTCTTAGGATCTAACCAATGGCTGAGGTGGAGTTAATTTGATGGACTTGGGGTATAAGCATGTACATTTTTGGAAATAAAATCCCTTAATTAGGAGGAATTTTGGTCCATAGCTTTGTTTAAGTGGTTAAATGGATTTTGACTCAGTCTTAGGATCTAACCAATGGCTGAGGTGGAGTTAATTTGATGGACTTGGGGTATTTAGGCCATTTTTAATGCATAGGTTCAATGTGGGTTGAAGTGATCAAAGTTTACGTTTGGGCCAAGTTAGCCATGTCAATTGACCCACTTGATTGATAAACAGTGTGTAGATGACTGTTATGAAGATTTTTGGTAAAGGGTTGAAGTGATTTTGAGTTCAATTGGTAGGTCAAATGTTCAATTGGTAGGTCTTTGAGTTCAATTGGTAGGTCAAATTGAGGGATTTTTGAAATTTGGCCAATTTGGGTATCTTGGGCTACACATGGGTCTAGGTTGGGCTAGCCCTAGGCTAATTCCAAATTAAATGGTCCAAATGATCAAGGGAGATGTTGTGAACATTTTTCATGAAGGGGTAGAGTGGAAATTTTTGGGTTAAGACCCTTAGATTGGTGAGATTTTGAGACATGGCCAATTTGAGGAAATTTGGGGCTTTGGACTTTGGTTGAAATCAAATAAATTTGAGGTCTCAACAAGGCCAATTTAAGGTCAATTTTGATTTATGGGGGTGTTATGAAGGTTGTTCAACAAAAATTGTTGCCAATTGAGTGGGCTATGGGTTCAATTTGGTGGAACAAAGTCATAGGGCCAAATATGGGTTTTTGGTTTAAATCAAAATCTGGTCCAAATGATGGGCCACTTGAGCTTGGATTTGATTTAGATTGGTCATATCAAGGGTGAATTTTAGTTTATAATTGAAATCGGGGTAAATTTAGACCAATTGGCTAGACATTTGAGGTGATTTGGGGAAAATATGGGTCTTTAAAGGGCAATTTGGGGGATTTGATCAAAGATGGTCAAATTGGCCAAATTGGGTCATGTGATCGTTGAGAAAAATGAAATATGAAATTGGGAATATTTGATGAAATTGGGAATATTTGAGAGGTTTTGGGAATTCTTGGGATTTTTTGGAATTTTTGGAATTTTTAGCTAAGGAGGGGTATTTTGGTAATTTGCCAAATTTGGTGATTTTGGGTGTTTTCAAGGTGTTTGAAATGATTTTTGAACCAAGTTGGGTATTTTGGGAATTTTGGCCAAATTTGGGGTCCCAAGACTAAGTTGGGTATCTTGGTAGAGTTGGAGTGCCAACCACCATCAATAAGCCATGGAACAAAAGAAACCCCATTTTGGGTCCTCTATTTAGTGCTATTAGTGAAACCCTAGCCTAAGGCTAATGGGTTTAGGGGACCACCTACATGACTCTCCCAAAAGTATCAAGGGACCAAAGTCAGGAAATTACGCGTTTAGGATAGTGAGTGATCGTGTGTGTAAATGATTGCAAGTGAGTGCCTTAGCCCTAGACCAACACCCAAGTCAACCCTAAGGTCCAACAGCCCTAAGAGTGACTCTTCTTGAGTTTCCCCATAGTGACCCCACCTACTAAGTGCTAGAGGTTAAGACGAATATGTGGAACCTCAAGGTTAGTAGAGAAGAGCGTAAAATTTCTATTGATGAGGGTTCCATGTCTAGTTTTTAAAGAATAATCAGTAGGAAAGTCCTATGGCTAGATCTTATGCTTCTAAAGAGGAAAAATTAAACCTCAACTAAAAGTGAGGTCAACAAGATCTCCTTCCAAAAGTAACTGCAAAGGAGGGTTAATGGATTTGCTAATTAGTGTGTGATCATTATGGAGCCCCGTTCTAGAAAGCCAATTTGCAGGCTTATTACCTTCTCTGTGGATATGAGAGAAAAAAAGTTGTATACCATCCCCCATATGCTGAATTTCCTTGATTAAGTATGCAAGGTGCCAAGCATTATCTGTTACCCCATTCATAATATTTACGAAGATACTAGAATATGATGCCACCCAGAGGTGATGAAAGTCAAATCTGTTAGCAAGGACAAGGGCCTAGTATAAATCGAAGGTTTGGGCTTCTAGAGGATCCTTGGTAAAGGTAGGAGATTTGAAGTAGAGCAGAAAAACACCTCTACAATCCCTAAAAATACCTCCAATACTAGCATGGGGATGAAGGAAACTGCCATCAATATTAACCTTGACTCATCCTTGCTGTGGAAGTAACCACTTCACCAGAATAGGCAAATTAGGACTGGAAGTGTCCTGAGCACCCTGAAGGAAAATCTGAGGGAGTTTCTTAAACTTAGTGACTTTCTGTACATAAGCAATACAGTGATTAGCCACTTTTTTCACCACAACCTCAGCTTCCTCAAACATCATTTTGTTCCTTGCCATCCAAACAAACCAAGCCACAATGCAAGGCACCACAAAAAGTTTGTTTTCCAGCCATTCATGCCAGCACTTAAAAAAGTTCCCTCAAGACACGTTCAGAACTGATAACAAAGCTTGACTTAAGAAAGTCTACCAATCAGTTGCACAGTGGAGCAATTGAAGAAAAGATGATTTACAGATTCCTCCTCCTTTTTTCATAAAACACACCAAGAAGGACCCCTTCGACCATTCAATTTTAGAATATCATCAGTAGGGAGAAGTTTATGAAATAGTCTCCAGCAGAAAAAAGACATAAATGGTGATAAAAAATTGCTTCACACTCTAGCTCCCCATTCCAGCTCTTGTTGAGGGAAACAAAACTCTCCAATGAAGGCAGATATAGTTTGTGATTGTCCTTTTTTTACCACCACTCTATCCTTTGTTGAGGGATCAATAGAAATTTTCTAAATACTATAGATCTTAGAGGGTTCACAAACAGGTTGGAGTGCCTCAAGATTCCACCTCCCATTCACCCAAAAATCAGCCACCTGGGTAGAAACATCAGGCATATATGAGGAGCCAATACCAATACCAATATTCCCATCCACAAGCCAATTATCCAGCCAGAAATTAACTTTACCCTTCCCCACATCCCATATGAAAAGTCTTTCAGCCTCAACCCTAACTTTTAACATCTTGACCCACATAATAGAATCACCCTATTTCTTTTCAACTTGATTGGGATGGATGTGTCTGCAATATTTGCCCATCATAAATCTAGCCCAAAGGGAGTCTTGAGATCTAAATTTTATCCAAAGTTTACAAGGGTTTACATGTATAAGATGAGAAAAACTTTTGAAGCCCAGACCCCCAGCTTTAGTAGACTTACAGGCCTTACTCCAACTAGTCCAATGCAATTGCTTCCTTTGTCCAGACCACAAAAACTTATTAAAAAGTTTGTCCAAACTCTTTTGTGTAGATTTCTTCATTACTATCATTTGTAACAAATAAGCAGAGAGAAAAGATAATAAACTTTTGAGAAGAGTGACTCTTCCACCATTAAACAAGTAAGAGTTGACCCAACATTGGATTCTCTCCCCAATATGATCAAATTGAACTTGTTTTGTTCTACCTTTAATAAGAAGAGCACCAAGATATTTGATTGGAAGTTGACTGACACTAAAACCACTGAAGTCAAAAATCTAATTCTTCATAGCAAGCTTAACCTTTTGACTGAGTACACCTTCACATTTCTTGATATTTAAAGCCATACCAGAGCTTCTTTGGAACTGTTCTAAGCATTTAAGTATAGATCTAACAGCTGTCTTAGTAGCTTTAGAAAACACAAATAATATCATCAATCAACAAAAGCAAGGTGGTTAATTAGCATATTAGATCTGTGACTGTAAAGAGGGTGTGGTTCTTCAACAACAATCTTATTCAACAATCGAGAAAGATAATCAAGAGCAAGAATAAAGATTGAAGTAGAGAGGGGATCACCTTGCTTAATACCCCTGGAAGCATGGAAGAGCCCATGAGAACAACCATTAACAAATACTGATTCATAATTATGAGACAGCCATCTACCAACAATTGAGATAAAAGAAGGAGAAAAGCCTCTAACAATGAGAACCTCCTCAATAAAGTCCCATCTAATAGTGTCATATGCCTTCTTGATGTCCAATTTGAAGATAATATTTCCCCCTCTGCACTGTCTATCCAGATCTATCCAAAACCGATCTAACACCAGCTCCTGAGCTAAAAGAACATTGTCCACTATGCTTCTTCATTATACAAAAGCAGTTTGGTTTTCACTAATGATTTGACTGAGATGAGGTTGTAATCTGCTATCAATGAGTTTGTTGATAACCTTGGAAATGATAGAAGTCAAACTGATAGGTCTGAAATGTTCCCATTTAAACTTAGCTTTATCCTTAGGGATCAAGGTAATAGTAGAGGAAGTGAAATACTTTGGTGGGTCACAACCCAAAAAGAAACTTTCTATAGCCACTATGATATCCTTCTTAAAAATACTCCAAGCTTTCTTATAAAAATCAGCTATGAGACCATCAGGCCTAGCCACTTTTGAACCATCAATTGATGATAAAGCCCCCAAATTTCCTTCTCATCAGTGATAGCAGTAAGGTCCAATGTTTTAGTAAATTCAACCTCTTTCCCAAAAACACTATGCTGGATAGGACTCTTTTCCATAAGAGGTTGAGTAAAAAGTTTCTTGAAGTAATTCACTGAACTAGAGGCAATTCTATCAACATTATTGAGCCAAACGCCATTATTATCAAGTATCTTATGAATAGTATTGCTTCTTCTCCTGTAGTTAATACATGCATGGAAAAATTTAGAATTCCTGTCACCCTCACAAAATTTGACCTTAGCAGCTTTCTGTGCATAGAATTCTTCATGCATTGAGATGGTTTCCATTAAATCTTCATTAGCTTTAGATAAATCAGCATTCACCTCCTGATTAATTTCAAGTAAGTGGTCCCACTTTAGTACATATTCTTCAGCAGCCCTTACTTTAACATTTACATCACCAACCACACTCCAATTCCATTGAGGCAGTTGTTTTGCCATTTTCTTGTGTAGAATCCAGAGCTTCACTCAAGGATTCAGATGATGACAATCTTGCCAAGCTAATACAACTTGATTAAAGAAATCACTATGCATTAACCACATGTTCAGATATCTAAAAGAATATCTGCTTTTAGTAAGGGATGCAACAATAGTAATTAACAAAGTTTTGTGGTCAGAATCACACATATTCAGATGTTGTACAGAAGTATGGAGGAAATATTTCATCCAAATATCATTGACCAACACTCTATCTAATCTTTCCAAAACCTTCCCTCTCCTCCAAGTAAACTTGGGACTAAGAAAACCCAAATCAAAAAGCCCAGCTTCCTGAATATGATCATTCTTTCCATTTGGGGAGGCCACACAGTTAAAATCTCCCCTCACAATGCAAAATGAATTGAGATTGCTGCTAATATCCAGCAAGTGACACCCCAAATCTTGTCTTGCCACTGCTGGGCAACTAGCATAGATAAAAGTGGCCAGGCCATTAGACTCACCCAAAGAGAGTTTCAAGTGAATGAATTGCTCATGATTCTTGATAATAGAATAATGGATTGCATTTCTACAAAAGACCCAAATTTTATTACTTATATTAGAGAGAAATTGAAAACCATAGAACTTATGAGTGATTTTCTGAATATGCTTAGACACCATTGGCTCCATAATAACAATAATCCAAAATTTATGCATCCTATTGAGATTTAGTAATCTGTCAAGGAGCTAGGATTTCCCCCTCCTTCTATTTCTAACCCCATTAAAGGCTTGCTGACATGTATATATATATATATATTAAACGGCTTTCTAAAGCAGGCGACAGGATTCCAATTCCGACGGCTTCTAATGGGCAACTCCTCCTAAAAAAAATAGTGCTGACACTATATATTAAAAAAATTTCAAAAATTTCTAAGCCACTATGTCATTCACTTGAAAAAGATGTAATTTAAAATTTTTAATAAGGAGTGCCTAAAAGCTTTTGATCTATTAAAAGAAAATTTAGTCCTAGACCAATTATTGTTTCACCAAATTAGGAAAAACTTTTTGAATTAATGTGTGGTGCTAGTGATTATGCTATTGTAATTGTTTTAGGAAAAAAGCAAGATAAGGTTTTTAAATTTATTCACTTTGCTAGTAGAACTCTTAATGATGTTCTAATTAATTATACCACAACTGAGAAAGAGTTATTAACAATAGTATATGCTTTTGATAAATTCAGATCATATTCATTTGGAACAAAAAGTATTCTGAATATAGATCATTCTGGTATTAAATATTTAACGAAAAAAAATGCAAAACCAAGGCTAATACGATGGATTCTTATTATGCAAGAATTTGACTTTGAAATAGTAGATAGGATGAGAATTTAGAATCAAATTGTTGATCATCTGTCCAGGCTTGAATTAGAAAAATCACATTACTTTGAAAATAAAATTAATGAATATTTTTTATATAAAGAATTGTTCAATGTTAATGAGTGGCGTGTTCCATGGTATGTCGACGTTATGAACTTTATTGTTAGTGATATTATACCCTATGGTTTGACATGCCAACAGAAGAGAAAATTTTTAACCGAAGCTAAGACTTACTTTTGCGGTGAAACATTTTTATATAAATATGGAAAGGATCTAATTATTAAAATATGTGTACCTTTAGAAGAAACTTATGAAATTATCCAATAAATGTCATTATTCTAATTTAGGGGGACATTTTGATGTTGATAAAACATCATATAAAATTTTTCAATCTTGATTTTATTACCCTACAATTTTTAGAGATGTTAATGCTTTTATCAAAACTTGTAATAGATGTCAATGAGTAGGCAATATTTCTAGGAGAAATGAGATGCCCCTCAACTATTTATTGAAAGTTGTGATATTTGATGTTTGAAGATTAGATTTCATGAGACCATTTATACCATGTTTTGGAAATTTATATATATCGATTACAGTAAACTATGTATCCAAATCGATAGAAGCTGTTACTTTACCTTGATGTGATGCTTAGAGTTGTAAAGTTTTTAATAATAAATATATTTTGTAGATTTGGGATACCGACAATGATCATAAATGACAGGGGAGTAATTTTAGATATGCAATAATGAAGAAATTATTAAAGAAATATCATATCAACCATTAAATTACTACTGCTTATCATCCGCAGACAAGTGGTTTGGTTGAATTATCCAATCATGAAATTAAAAGAATACTAGAAAAATCTATGAATCTAACAAAAATGGATTAGTTAGTCAAACTTGATTTTGCTTTGTGGGCTTATAGGACTGCATATAGAACTCCTATAGAAATGTTCCCACATAGGCTAATATTCGGGAAAACTTGTCATTTATTAACTGAACTTTAGCATAAAGCATATTCGGTTGCTAAAGAATTTAATTACAATTTAAAGGATGTTAGTGAGAAAAGGCTATTACAAATAAATGAGCTAGAGATAAGGAGAGGATCTTATGAGAGTGTTAAGATTTATAAAGAAAAGATGAAGATGTGGCATGATCGGAGGATTCTTACTAAAACGTTTGAGCGAGGGTAACAATTTTTGCTATATAATGCAAAATTAAGATTATTTCCAGGAAAACTTAAGCACAAGTGGATGTGCTCATTTTTTTTATAAAAGTTTATCCCTATGGAGTTGTGGACATCAAAGATCTTAAAACTGAGAAAATATTCAATGTAAATGGTCACAGACTGAAACTATATAATGTAAGTGATCAAATTTAATTAAATAATCTTGTATTGTAGGGTCAATAATAAAAAAACATTTGTTACGTCGGGTTGATAACGTTAAACCAAACACTTTGTGGGAGGCACCCCACAATTAATAGTGTGTTTCTATTTTGAATATTATGTTGTTGTGTTTGACTAAAAAAAGTGGTTTTATTTTGTTGATATAATGATTTAATGATGATTCTAAGACCTTAATAGAAGACTTAGACATGTTAGAATGAGTATTTCAACGTTAAGCAGACATGTGCTAAATTAAGCAACGACACTTAAGCTCCAACATTTGGCGCTTATGCACGACAATTAACAAGCTGTACTAAATCAACTTTCTAGAAGTATTAAACATGGTTTAGTGGGTTTAAACGTGTGTTAGTAGTTTTGTGGTTCTAGGCTTGATTTAAGGCCTTTAAATAGTAAAGAATGAAGAGAATTTTCACCCAACTTAAATTTTCATCCTAAAGTCTAAATGAAGAGTGTGAGAACTTACAAAATATCTTCTTAGAAGATTCAAATGAAGAATAAAGAAGAAGCCACGAATGAAAAGTTTGTTTGTCGAAGTACGCAAGAGTTATACAATGGTTTCCTAGCTGTTAGTATAGAAGGAATAGCGGAGAAGATCACCAAGTTTGAGGTTAATGTGGCTTCAATTAAAGCAAAAGTGAATGAGACTAACACACATTTAGAGCATATTGAATGGCAACTTTAGATTTAATTTAGCCTTACAAGTTTTATAGAAGAAGCAAACAAGGCTATGTACTTGAAAAAAAAATGGATTGAAGAATACTAAGCTAGAGTTCTTCACCACCATCCGTTCTGTCACACTTATATTCCAATTGCCCCAAGAGAAACAAATGGAAGGTTAAAATTTATTCCATCGGAAGGAGAACGGAATTAAGCTCTAGAGTCTAACTGTTTATTTGATGTTAGTGTTTGTTTATTTCAGGTGTTTTGAAGTTAGTGTTAAGTTTTTTTTAGGTGTTTTTAATATTGAATTTGTTTAGTATATGAAATATGTGTTCATAAGTTAACTCATCCAAGACTTTTTGGATTGAGAAATTATGTATCAAAGTGTTAATATTTGTTTATGAATTAATATAAGTGTGTGAAATTGGTGATTTTTTAGAAAAAGGAGAATTGAAGGGGAAGAAAATAGTTATTAAGATTTATAAGACCATTTAAAGATTTATAAGACCATTTAAAATTAAAAGTGGTTGACTTAGGTTAGATGTGCATTTCACTTAAAATCAAAAATATTAAATTTTGTGCACTATCTCCTAAGTGTCAAGACCACTTAAGTGTTGGACTACCCAAGAGGTAGGCGCCTAAGCGCCAAACCACTTATGCATAAAATTTGGTTCACTTAAACCATTTTGTAAATGGTTAAAGGTGAAAATTTGAGCTAAAAAAATAGCATTTTTGCTCTGACCGTCGCCTTCTTCCACAAGATTTTGCGATTTTGGACATAGGACTCCTTCTCAAGTGAAGATTTCATGGTAGTATTAAGCCAAATTTGCTTGATTTCATCTTTTCGTGGTAAGAGCTTCACTTCTATGTAAAAATTTTTTATTTTCACCTTGTATTTTGAGCACATTGGGGATTTAACCAAAAATCACTAGTCATGGTGAAATTTGAGAAAATTCTATGAAAAGTACATGGATTTGTTAGTTGAAGTTTTTTGAAGTTGAGTTTAGTGATTTAGAATTGAGTTTAAGATTTATTATGAATTTTATGTGATTTTTATAAATATCCTCAAGAATGCAGATGAGGCAAGGGAAGTCTAGTTTTGATTCTAGTAAGTTCGTTAATTCAAAAGCTGAGGATAGATATACTGAAGCACTGCAATCAAGAAAACTAATTCTTGAGTGATGTTTCAAAAATTTGGGTGAAGCAGTTGATGATTTAATAGTTCATCGACAGTAGGAACAATTGTGCTATTTTTTCTTCTACAGCAGTGATTTCTGTGGCTCGAGTGTTCTATGCTAATCTCCCTGAAGCTGAGGAGGATCAACATATGGTTAAAGGAAAATTAGCAGCTTTTTCCCTTGAGGTAATAAATTTGTCTACTATTTCTTATTCGCAAGCCTAGTTAATCAATTATACTGTGGATAAAGTACAAAATTTGGAGAACTTTGTAGATCATATTGATGGTTATATAAAGAAACATAGTGACTATGAAGAAAAATTTCACTCATCTTTGGAAAGCCTTATTTTTTGTGACCAAAGAGCGTTTTTTCCTTCATATCCACAATACCCTTCGTACGAGCCTACTACTTTTTGGGACAACGATGATGATGATGATGAGGAGGAGGAGGAGGATTACTTTAAGTAGTTTAATTTTTAAATTGTGAACTTTATGTGGTGTAGTTATATTGTAGTGCTACTTTGTTATGTGTTGTACTTGTTTAAGACTGCTACTACTATATGTTTTATGTTATGTTTTGTTAAATACTCTTGTGATGTATTTATGTTGTTCTGGGTAGTTATATTTTATTTTTGTGGTAGTGATTGTGTTATCTGTGTTGTCTAGTGTATTTTGTTATTTTGTGTAGAACTTAATCCTGAATACTAGGAAGGTTTGGAATATTACTAGCTTTCACTTAAAAACTTCATGTTTAAATTTTTAATTTACTACAATGTATTTTCTTTTTGTTTCAGTTATGAATTCATGTTAATGTGTTTATTTGCTTTTATATTATCCTCCACTTTATCCTCCACTATATTATCCTCCACTGCATAAAAGTCTAATGAATCTCATATATGTTAAAGTTAAGTTAAAATTTGATCAATTAATTTTTACTCCTTTTTTAATTGTTTGTACTCGTGTATTTATGGTTTAAAAATTCTTGTAAGCATGTTATTTTTAATTTTCATTCCTGCATATATATATATATATATATATATATATGGTGCCAAAATGGTTTTATCTTATTAAAAATTTAAGTTTGGAGGGATGAAAAATACTTCTTAAAACTAGAAATTTTTTTGCTCTCAAATGTGCTACAAATAAATTTGATTTTGATTTTAAAAAAAATATTTATGTATATGAAGTTATATTAGGGAATTAAAATTTTGAATATAGAAATGAATAAGAGAATTTAGTTAAAACCTATAGTAATGAAAAAAAACTTAAAATTAAATTTTGTTAGTGTAGAAATGATAAATATTGTGTGACTATCTTTGGTACGAAAAGTTGTAATTTTAAAAAATGTAGAATGATTAGACTTTATTTCAATACTTAAATTTCTTTCATTAAAAGTAACTTTCAAAAATATTCTTATATTTTTAAGTAAAGGATATATATCAAATCTTTGTTTAGGAATGGAGAAGTGAAATTCAAAATCCTTAATAGGCTTTCCAGATGTAGTAATCCTTACCTAAAAAGGAAAAGAAAAAGAAAAAGAAAGAGAACACAAAAGAAAAAGAAAAAGATAGTTGAAATAGAGAGGATAAGCTTGAGGAATAGTGCCTAATAAAAAATTGGTTCCACATTTGATCTTTTTAAAGTATAGAACTTGAGATACTCTTAAGCTTAAGGTTATAATAATATAAGTTAAATTATTCTTAAAAAAATTTTAAATGGAGAAGATAAAATACCTAAACCTTATATTTGGAGAATTTACAAGTATTTCTGAATTAGATAGGAACTCATATTTTCAAACTTCTTTAAATTTAAGATTTCTAAACTCTAAGTTGGTCTCATGTACTTAAGTTTTTTATAAGTTGAACTACTATATTTGTAGAACAAAATTTTATAGTATCATAAAGAGACTCATTTACATAATCTACTTATTTTGGTTTTGAAAGATTGGAGTGTCACTTGAGGATAAGTAAAATTTTAAGTTTGAGAGATTTTGATACACCTAAAACATTTAGCATTTACGTACACATTTTTATACTTATTTTTGAGGATATTGCTATTTAATGGAAGGTAATTGTAGGTTTCTTTTTTCAGGTACAGTTAAAAGAATGAAAAATGATGAGAGTGAAAAAGGATCAAATTTGAAGCAAAATTATAGAAGGTGTGCAAAAGAATTGTCGCGCCTAAGCGAGCAGAACTGGTGCTTAAGGACCAAGATAATAGAGAAGACTGTGTCTAAGTGCCACGTACCTCGCACTAAAGCACCAAAGGTAGTAATTTAATGATTCACTAAATTTGGACAAATTTCTAAAGGGGTGTTCGAAAAAAATCTTGGTAAAAACATAATTTATGGTTAATGGACACAAAAATACATTCAAATGGCTATTGGAAGGAGGAAACACTTAGAAGATTCATTGAATGTGGACACATTTTGAAAAGACACCAAAAACACCTTTTGGAAAATTATAAAAGATGGACTTGGATTAAATGAATAGCCCCCCTCCCAAAGTCTGAATTAGCTAGCAACGCCTCTCTCTCATAGATTAATTAGGATTTTTTAGAGATAATAAAGGGAGGAGTTGTAGTGTGCTAGTAGTTAGTATTGTAAGAGAAAGGAAGAGAAGAGATTCAAAGGAACTTCAAGTGTTTAGCATAGAGGAATTTTAGATAAGTTTTTATCTTTGTGACTATATTTGATTTTAATTTAGACTTCTTGTGTGTTTATATGATTTCTATTTTTAAACTTAAGTGTGGTTGTGTTTTCTCCATGAATTCTGAGTAGTCTTCTTTATTTTTTTCCTTAGAATGATAAGTAATTGTGTTAGATGGAAGTTGTGGGCTTTAATTTTGGAATAAGATGTGATGATTTTAAACTTTGTACTTCATTTACATATTTATTTGGCCAATTAAGATGTTAATATTTGTTGTGAGAACATGTAAGATCCGAGATGTTATTGTCTCAGTCAACTAATGATAATAATCATATGAGATTGTATGGATGAGAATGTAGTTCATATGATTGAGTGCAAAAAAATAGAGAAATAAACTTTGAAGAGTGTAGAAATAAAACATTTTAGAGTGACATGCTAAAGGCCCCATTTTGGTTTATTATTTTAGGTCTTGATACGAGATGTTAGCCCCCATGTAAAGGAAAAAGAGGGAACTTTAAAGTGAGAGCTAGTATCTTTCCTACCTAGCCCGTTTATAAGCCTTTTCAAACTTCAAATTAGCCAATATTTTTTATAGCACCTCTAGTGAGGGTAGAAAATAAATTGCTCCTATTTTACACAACACAATTTGAATACTTAATTTGAATACTTCCACAACAAAAGAGTTCTTATACTTGTTACTGATTCATGATAAAGAAAAAAATATTTTATTTTTATTGCCTTCATCTTATAAATATCTAGTTAAATTTAGTTAGTTGTTTGTTTTATTTTAAATTATCAAAAATTACTAAAACGAATCGAACATTCATTCCTATTATAGTATATATAGTTTGAGTACAAAAATTTTGCAAAGTATAATTTCATATCTAATTTCTTCTGACTTAAAAGGTTGTAATTCTCCCTGTGAGTTTGATATTCATGATTTAATCAAAAACTCTTATATTACTTGATAACGATACGAATAGTTACGTAGTATCCCAATATTTAAATGTAATAATTGCATTCTTATTTGCTTCAGAGTCATGTATTTGGCGCGGTTGTGAAGAAAGAAATATAAGCAAGGAAAATTGAGAATATAACCACATACTTCGTTGTATAATTGTAAAACTTTCGGGATCAGCTATCATTGCTACACTTGTAAAACAAATATTTCCTGGTTCTCCATCACACAACCGGTGTTGTTAGTCTACCATCATTCTTATAGTGAAGGTCAAACCAATAACCTCCACTTGGAGAAAAATCACTTTTGGCTACTCAAGGGCAATAATTTCTTATAAATTTTTTTTGAATAGTGGAACTATTTTTTTGATGTCCCCTCTATCAGCTCGTATTTTATTTGTGTTCACACCTAATTTTGATATAAAACTAAAAAAATTATATATCTATATCCTCACAAATTTTCTAACCCGCAACAAAATAAAAGGTTGTAATTCACTAAAAAAGACTCTTAAATTGAAGTCAAAACTGAATTCCACAAGTTATTTTATTGCTTTGAGGTAAACTTTCTAAAAGCGCGATAGAATTTTTCTAAATTTGTTATCTAAATAAAGACTTGTTTGTGTTACTGGTCAGTTGTTGTTAAAATAATTATATTATCATTATGCATGTTCTTAAAAAAAATTATGAATATTATATTTTCTTAAGTTAAACAATAACTTTCTTATAATTATCAACCAATATAAATTTTATTGTAAGGATTTAATTTTCATCACGAACTTTTTTTTTAAAAAATGTACGAGTTGTACCAGTTAATATTGTTCTTATTTTCGAAAACAAAACTATGAAAAATAATGCGAATAAATTTTTTTTCAGGATAATTTGGTATTATTTTTATATTTAAATGGTTTATTAAAAATTGTATATTTTTGGACGATATTCTTTTTATTTTTCTATTTTACTTTAAAAAAAAAATTTTCTTTAAAAAAAGTGCATTTTGCAATCGTAACATTGGGGCTCTTAGATTTCTTTTATACTAAATGTAGTAGAAATAGATACTTTCTAACTTTCCTTTGAGATAATTTTTTTTCTGATAGCATTGGTAGCAAACAAAAATTAGCATATCTTTATTTTAAAATTTTGCATCAATTTTTTTTTTTAATAAAGAGCACTAAAGGCTCCAATTTATTAATAAAATAAAAAATTACAAATACATAGGAAAAGGAACCCAACCTAAACCCTATATAACCCACACAAAATAAAAAAGGTTCCAATTCCAAAGAAAGAAAAAAAAAAGATAAAAAAAACAACTCATACCACACCAAAACTTATCCAAAAAACACAATCAAGAAGAAGTACGAATATACGGGGAATCCATCATATCACCCTTGATAAAACAATTAAGAACTTCAGGGAACGTATTAGTAAAAATAGCTTTTTGAGTCTTCATCCCTTGCTTTGCAGCCCAATCCGCACACTTATTCCCTTCTCGATTCCTTTCTCGATGAATGAAAAACCAACGAACCTGAATACCAATTGTAAGAGGAAAATTCTTTTCAAATGAATTATAATATTCCAAATATAATTCATATTCCTGCAACAAAAAGACCATAAATCAAAAGAATTCATTTCAATTTCTAAAAAATTCCAACCACATTTTAGAGCGAATTCAAATCCCATAATCACAGCCTCTGCTTCAGCTTCAAAAGCACTTGAAGCTAAAAGAGGAGCAGAAAACCACATACTAGCCTTACCAGAAGAATCTCTACAAATAGCACCAATACCTGCAGTAGGAGTCCAACTACCATCGGTATTGATCTTAATATACCCACCAACAGTCCAATGAACTAAGATAATATCAGCTTTGGAATTTTTAGGTAAATCAACACTAAATTTAAGTAACATACGTTTTACATTTGAATTACAGGAAGGCTTAAACTTCCCATATTTCAGTAGCTTATAGATAAAACCATTAATATAATAAAAACAGTTAGAACTAGAGAAAATCTTGCCTTCTTGTTTACAAGTATTTCGAGCACACCAAATAAACCAAAAAATGATAACAGGAACAGACCTTTAAAGCTTCGATCTATCCTGCTATCAAACCGCAATCATACCAGAAATAGAAGTGCTAGGAGTACGATTGCCATCATACTCAAAAAGAGTAAAAACTCTCTCCCATAAATTAGTAATGCAGGAACAATTACAGAAAATATGTTCTAAAGTCTCAACATGCTTCTTACAGAAATAACAGGTATAAGGAATTCTTAAACCTCCAAGCTTCAAAATATTATCAGTACGCAAAATTTGATGTAAAAGACACCACATAAAAATGATTGAGTAGGTTTTATTAAGTCATTCCAAGTCCACCGTAAATCCTTGCCTTGCGAGGTATAAAGAGACTTAGAGAAAATCTTAGTAGCAGACCAACTCAAATTACCATTAAACTTGATCTTATAAAGACCCTGACTAATAGGAATTTTAGCAATACTAGCCAAATCCTCCTTATTAACTAGGTTAGCAAGCATATTAGTATTCCATCCGCTGTCATTTCACATTTCTTGCACCTGCAAGTTAATATCAAAAGGGTCCCCGTAGCTTTCAGCTAAAGGCCCCAAACCATTCTAGTTATCATACCAAAACCTACACCTACCACTTTAGAAACGATTTTAGGAACCACAGTAGTATGACTAATAAGCCGATAAGCATCCCAAGTAATCTTCTTATTATCTTTAGGAAAAAGAATAATATTAGAAGCTTTAAAGTATTTGGGAAGATCCTTTCCTTTAAAAAAGTCCTACACAACATAAATAAGATCAACTTTAATAACTTCCCAACAAAATTTATAGAACTCCGTATCATTTTTCTTATTTCTTAAATAGCTCTGATAAATTATCTTTAAACAAAATTATAATTTCGTGCTTCGATCATTGCTTCAATTACTAGCATCGCCGACTGAAATCATAGCAGCACCCCTAACCAAAACTAAACCCTTATAAGTCACCCTGTTTTCACAATCATCTGGGTCCTGGTAAAGATTTATGGGGCCAATCGGCAATTTTATCCGTGTCCTCAGAGATTCATTGGCGCCTGCCCACGAGACAATCTCGAAAACCAAACAATAAATTATGGGTCCCACAAACACCTTCCGACATTTATGGGCCCCATAAAAAGCCACGTCAATAGATCGCATGCAGTTAGCTAAGCCGATGCTGAGCCAGCCGCCGCGAAACTGGTGGCCTCGTCTCGTAGTGGGTGCCAATACCGACACAAGTGCACGGAGCTCCAACTCCCCTCAATCAATTCAACATTGGATCCCGACCACTGAGCCCACATATGCATTTACTTAAGTCCGGACAAAAAAGTTCCACTCGTGCCACCGATTCAAGCAAACCTGCTCTTTTCCATGTGCCTAATAAGCTCAATTTATTTATCCTAATGATTTTATAGTTTTTTTATACGTACACTATTTTTAAATTTGTGAGCGGAAGCTTGTAAAACTGATGCGGCTATTTGATAAAAGTAACTGTGAAATTATATTTCAAAATGTTTATAAAATTTTCTCTTTTAGAAGAACTATATTGCGACTTTCTATCAATCACCATAAGTAATTAGATTTGTGCTATTCTGCAATTCATCTGCAAGTAGGACAGAGATCGTTCAACAATCATTCCTCCATAACAAACTTTGCACCTACTTATTTATTAACTTAGCCAATTGCACAATTATCGGGGGCTTTACAGCATCATTTTAGTTAATAAGGCTTCACAAACTTGTATGCACCATGAGGTTTACCTCGGTGTCACACATCATTATTTATTTTATCATTTTAATATTTTCGTATAATACTCAATCTTGACCCGCTTTTATATCTAAATAGTGGGTAACCTACCTAATGATTGAGAATACAAAATACTATGAAATAATACAAATGCTACCGGACTGACATCATATCTCTGTATCATCTGATCCTATCTTTTCTCCTCTTTTTTTTTTTTTTTTTTGGGCTTGAGTGCTCTTTTCTAAGAGTTATGCCCACAATCATATTTGGATCGAATAATAGTTAATAATTTTGAGATTCAACTTTGCTAAAATTTTAATAATAAAATTCTGGCATAAATAATTTTCTCTCATATATTTGATCGGCATTTCTTGTATGAGAATAACTCTCAAATACAGAAAAAGAAGATAATTTATTTATCCAGAACAAAACATAATCCCAGGAAGAACAACGCCATTATTAATAAGAACTATTTAAAGTAAAGTGCATATGTTAAGTAAATTTTTTATGCATATGGGGCATGTAGATACAAAAAGGCTATGGAAAATAAAGAGGATTTTGGACAAATAAAAATACAGAAGTTATGGGGCATTTACATACATAAAATTCTGGCCTAAATAATTTTCTCTCATATATTTGATTGGCATTTCTTGTCTGAAAATACCTCTCAAATACAGAAAAAGAAGATAATTTATTTATCAAGAGCAAAACATAATCCCATGAAGTACAGCGCCTTTATTAATAAATACTATTAAAAGTAAAGTACATATGTTCAGTAAGAGTTTGACGCATATGGGGCATGTAGATGCAAGGAGGCGATGGAAAATAAAGAAGATTTTAGACAAGTAAAAATACATTTAGAGTTAAAAATACAAAAGTTATGGGGCATATACATATAACCCAAATTCATATATATTTACATAGCTACCAAGGCGGAATCAGCCTCATTTTTTTTAGAGAGGGCAAACTTAATATAAAAATATTGTAATTCATGAATATTCTAAATTATTCGTTTTTTGTCTTTAAATAACCACCCATTTATTAAAACTAATCAAAATTATAATATCAATGAATACAACTTAAATCTATTTTTTAATTATTAATAAGATGAAATATATATGTTATGCAAATAATTGATTCAAAATCTAATAATTCAACGTCTAATAACAAGTAAATGTAAATTAATATAAAAAATAATGAAAAAAAATTCAAGCACAATTTCGACCACCTATAATTATGAAAGCATACTATCCGTCATTTTTTAAAATAAAGGCTTACCATCAGTTATTTTTTGTATAAAATATATAACAAATCATTTTTAAGAGTAGAAATACACTATCGACCAGCTTCGAAAATAAAGAAGAATTTTTGACCTTTTAAAAATAAAGGAGAATACAGGGGAATGCATAAATGAATGCAGTTGAAGAAATATAGCCTTCGAACAGAGAACCAATTTGACGGCTACAAAATACATAATATGTTGCAGTTGAAGAAATATCGCCGTCAAATAGAGAAAAAATATTATATATATATATATATATATGATAAAAGAGCATCTCATGACTCCTTACACGTAAATAAAGAAAAAGATTACAAAGTTGGGGGGGGGGGACGGGGATTCCCATCGTGGATCCCCATCTAACACCACAAAAAATAAAAACATCATAATCCTAGGAGTTTCACATTCCACAGTACAACTCTACACAAAAAAGAAAAAAATTATAGCAAAACTACAAAATTTACATGTATACCCACAAAAAAGTATGTCAAAAGAAAGAGTATACCCAAAAAAGAAAAAAACTTCTAAGCCCTTGTCCTCAATGTTGATAAATAGCAGGTCAAGCTTGAAGCTAGTTAGTCCATTGAGAGCTGCAAAGTAAAGATTTCAAACCTGTAAACAATGGAGACAATCTTCTGCCAAAACATAATAGTGCTGCACCATGATAATATCATCTAAATAAAGTACAGAGAACAAGTGCACCTTAAAATAAAGCTTCCATATCACAGAAAACCTGTAATCAATATGAGCAGCATGTGTAAGTTTTTAACTCCAAAGTTTGTGTCCGGCAATAGTGCCAAACACAAATAGCTAAACTTAAGAAATTCACCCCGTGCCCATCAAACAGTAGTGAACAATAGCAATCCAGAAATGTCAAGGGAGGAAACATGAAATCCAAAGAAGCATAAAAGATCTACAGAAAAACCCAATTATAAAGTACAAAGTTGGTGTCAAACAGTGCTAAAATACGTGAATGTATGTTGTTCCATAGGCATCAATGCTACCGTAGAGAAGCCAAACAATATCCATCATACTTAAAAAATAAAGCCCAGCAAACCTCCAACAACTTGCAAAATAACAGAGAAAAACCCAGGCCAACACAGTATTCCCAAGCAAAAAAGAAAATGCATAATTAAATTCTAATATAAGGGGCATCCAGTAAGTCACTCTAAATAAGAGTGTTCAAATAAGGTGGAGGAGTATCCCCAACAAAAGCACGATGCATTTGACATTTAGCGAACTAGTTTGCAGAGTAATTACCCTCTCTAAAAATGGAAGACTATTGGATATGAAGATGTTGCATCTCAATATAAAGCCAAATTCATCTCAACAATTTAATAATATACTAGGCTGGCTTAAGTTTAGTCGTAAGCATATGAAACAAAGCCTTAGAATCAGTTTCCATGATAAGGCAATTATAATTCAGAGAAACAACAGTCTGTGCAGCAAGCACAACACAAATTTTAGTTTTAAGGGTTGTATTGGCATTGTAAGGGGAGACAAATTAGGGTAAGCATTTACCATAAACAACTCTAAACAGACCTCCTACACCAGCATAACAAGAAGTGTGGATACCATCCACATTAACTTTAATCCAGCTTTTGGGGGAGGTGCCCATTTAATCAAAATGGGTTTCCTACCCCTAATCAAAGGAGGAGAGGCAACCATTTTATTTTCTAATTTCCAGATCTTGTGAAAATGGGCCACAACTAAAGTAGAAATAGAGGTAGAAGTATGGGAAGGATTTTCATATTTATGACTATTTCTAGCCATCCAAATGAACCAAAGCACAATAGCATGAAAGCAATAGAGTTTCTTAGAAGAAGGAACACAATTCTTCCAAATCTCAATAACAGTTTTAAAACTCAAGTTAGGGGGCCAATTAATATAAAAATAACACCCTATCTGATTCCAAACATCCTTGGTAAAGGGGCAATCAAAAAATAAATGATTGGCATATTCATCATCTTTTTTACAAATGTAATAAAAGGATGCAAGTTTTAGCCCTTTCAGCTTTAGAATATCATCCAAAGGAAGCAAATTATGAAAGTATCTCCATAGAAAAAATGAAAGTATCTCCATAGAGTATCTCCATAGAAAAAATGAGATAGAGGGAGATATATATTTATGCCAAGTGTAAGCATTCCACTTCCAAGTTGTAAAAGTGTGCATTTTCGAATCGAGCAATCAAGTAACAGAAGACCTACTCTGAAATTTCCATATAGAAATATCTTTTTCATTAGCTCTAATAGGTATAGTGGCAATAGCAGACCTAAAGCACCAACAAAGGAATTAAGTTTAGTCATATTCCAAGTACCATCAACCCAACAATCAGATACTAATAAGTTAAAATCATAACAAGTATTAAGTAAAGTAGGAAAAGAAAAAATTCCCCATTCATCATTCCAGAAAGAGATTCTGCCATCCCTAATGTCCTAATAAATAAAATGAGAAGCCACCTCCAGGAATGATAGCTTTCCAAAGTTTAGAGTCCCCCCACCTTCCAATTGACCGTGGAAAGGTGAAAGTTCTTGCAGTATTTATGAAGCATGAACATAGCCCAAAGAGACACCCCAAAACAAAATTTAAACTAGAGTTTACACATGTTGATATCAATAATCTGTTGCATAGTTTTAAAACCAAGCTCACCAGCATAAAAGGGTCTGCAATTATACTGCCAATTAGTCAAACTTTTAGAATATTTAGAGCCCTTTTGAAGAAATTTGTTAAAAATAATCTCAACATTTTTTTGTGTGCTTTTCTCGGTTTTAAGAACTTACATAGTGTAGAGGGGGAGTGTACATAAGACACTCTTTAAAAAAGTGAGCCGCCCACCATTAGAAAGAAAAGTATTTTTTCCAATCATCAATATTAAGTTTAATTTTATCAATCACATCATCCATCTGTGTTTGTTTCTGGCTACCTCTAAGAATGTTAACCCCAAGATGCTTAATAGGAAGTTTAGAGATTTTATAACCAATGTAAGTGGAAACCCAAGCATGACTGTTAGCGGAGACACTTTTGCCAAAATAAATGGAACACTTAACCAAGTTGAACATCATACTAGAAATGCTTTGGAAGTTTTTTAGCATAGACATGGTAGCTTTAATAGCTAGCTTGCTAGCATTTAAAAACAAGATAGCATCATCATCTAAGCAAGATGACTTAAGAAAATCCTGGATTTATGTGAGTATTGAATATAAGAATACTCAAGATGCAGCTTATTAATAACCTGAGAGAGATAATCAAAAGCAATTATAAAAATAGTAGGAGAAAGAGGATCTTCTTGTTTAATGCCTCTGCTAGCAGAAAAAAAACCATGTGCTTTGCCATTAATCATAACACCATAGCTATTATTAAAAAGCCACCTCTTAATGAGTGAGCAGAAATTCTGTTGGAAGCCTTTAGCCTGCAAAATATTAATAACAAAATCCCAGCTAATAGTGTCAAAAGCTTTCCTAATGTCCAACTCAAGGACCATGTTTTCCCCTCTACACTTCTTATTCAGGTCTTCAATCATCTCCTGTGCTAAAAGGACATTATCAGTAATATGTCTTCCCTTTATGAAAGTAGATTGTTGTGGTACACTGATATTAGAGAGGTGTGGCTACAATCTGTTAACAATATTCTTACTCATGACTTTACAAATCACAGTAGTAAGTGAAAGTGGATGGAAATTATCCCATGAAATCTTATCATTACCTTTAGGTATAAGCACAATCAAAGCAGAGGTAAAATACTTACTGGGATTATCATCAAGGAAGTAACTTTGTATAGCAAGAACCACCTCCTTCTTGATGATTTCCCAAGAGTGAGTGTAAAATGAGGAGGAGAAACCATCATGTCTAGGAGCTTTGTTGGGGCAAATAAACTTTAAAGTATCAAGAATTTCCTGTTCATCTGAAGGGTGGGATAAATGAAGGTTATTAATATAACTATAATCATCCACAAAGTGAGAAGTGTCCACAGACATAACAGGGGTAGTGGTTTGAAAAATCTCAGTAAAGTACTTAACAACAATTTCACCAATATCTTGAATGGAAGTTAAAATACACCCATCCCCATTTTTAATTTTCAAAAAGCTATTAGACTTCTTCTATGCTTTAAGATGGCATGAAAATATTTAGTATTTCTGTCCCTTGCTGCAAAGGATATATCATTAGTCTTCTGCTGAAGCAAATTCTCTTCCAAAGCTATAACATCTATTAATGAAATCTGAGCCTGAGCAATAGTATCCATTATGTCATGAGAGCAAAGAAGTTGACCTTCCATGGTGTCAACCACATGCTGAGCATTTAGAACTTATTCTTAGACATTACCAAAAACTTGGTAATTCCATTTAGTTAAATGAGCAACCATCTTTTTATGAAGTTGCCACTAGACAAACCAAGGAGTCTCAGCTCCTTCAAACTGCCACACCTGCTTCACCAAAGCCAAGTAAGTATCATAAGAAGTCCAGACATTAAGAACCTTGAAATGAGATATGCTTGATTTAACACTAAAGGCCAAAGTAAGTAATATAGGATTGTGATTAGAAGTAGCATAGCTCAAATGTTGAACCCTCACAATAGGGAAGTGGCTTAAAAAAGTAGAATTAGCCAAAAACTTATCCAATCTTTGATAAAGGAAATCCCTCCTCCATGTATAAAGGGGACCAGAGTAACCCAATTCAAATAATCTTGCATTAGAAATAAAATTAGAAAATTTGTTAATAAGAGCGGGTTCAAGTCTTCCTCCCACTTTTATCTCCATAGGTTTCAAAATCATATTAAAATCACAGCCAACTTGCCAGTTCTTAGTGATAAAGTTCCCCATAAGTTCAAGTTTTTTCCAGAGCAAGTATTTATCCGAAAGCTGAGAACTAGCATACACAAAGGTACCCCACCCTTTGAAATATTCAAAATTGATTTAATTCAAAACATATTGATCCTCATCTTTAATGATAGAAAGAGAAATAGTGGGCCTCCCAAAAACCCAAATTTTGTATTAATATTGCAATAAGAACAGTATCCTTTAAATTTATTTAATATTCTGCATTTATTAACATGAACTATAGGCTCCAAAATACCAAAAATGAGTAATTTGTGAAACCTACAAAGATGTTTAAGCCTATTAAGGGAGTTAGGGTTTGGATTCCTTTAATATTCCAAACCATAAGGTTAAACATGGTGTCGTGAGCCATCCATTCTAGAAGATCTAGTAGGACTGACTAACTGTTCCACATCAAGAATGATAAATGCCCACTTGTATAATATTACCAACATTTAGATTTGATAACTCTTTTTTTTGTTTAGTCTTTTTCCTTGAGTGCTTTTGAACTTGCCACTCATTTTCTAAAGTTATGACAACATTATGTATCAGAGAGTTACAATCAAGAGTAGCAGTAGGACTCTAATTTAAAGTTATATCAAATGTAGAGCTAAAGGGTATAGAATCCTCAAGGTTATCAGAAATATGAGTACCCTTTATTAAGGTTGTTTCTTCAGGATTCTCAGAAGCCTCCTTACAATTTATCTCATTGCAATCATTAGTTAAAATATATTCCTCATTAGCAGTTAATTTATTGCATTCATCTGCCAAATCATTAGCACCATTAGGATTAATTTGTTGAGAAATATATTCAGTGCTAGTAACTAAGATCTCGTTTTATGGATTACTCATGTTAGAAGTAGTATGGTGTGTAGGAGAATTTTCATTTAAATGAACCGCATTATCTACAGTAAAAGGGATGTCCTACTGCTCATTAGATTGATGATTTTTGGGAAGGGTATTATGTCTATGTGGAGTAAAATGAGAGTTTTTAAGTTGAGGATTCAACTTGAAGCAAGCTGATGTTTGATGACCAGACATGGAACGATGAGTGCAGTAATATATATATTGGGGAAAGAAGCACTGTGGTCTCCCTACATGTATATTAAAACAAGGGAGTACAACTCAAGGAGATAAAACCAAGTTCCTCCAAGAAGAAAAAGCAAAACCTAATACAAAGGAGCAACCTATTGAGGAACCCTCTCCAAAAAAACAAAACTAAGTATATCAAAAATACATGTATAAACCCCCAAGCTAAATAGCAAAAATTGTGAATGAGGTGCACAACAACTGTAGATGACCAGCAAAAAGCCGTGATCTTTTATCTTGGAGACTAGCATTCATTGCTGCAATCTTAGATAAGGTATTTGAAGTTTGTCCCCCTTAAGTAACAGATGGAGGGGGCGGGAAGGGGAGGTGGAAACCTCAGCATGATTTGAGTTAACACCCTCCAAAGCCAGAAAGTTAGCAAGCCTATTAGCTTTCCTATACAAAAAGGAGAAATGGATCTTAATCTCAAGGCTGAGGTTCTTTATCTTGTGAATCCACTGGTTATTGTGCTAAGGGGAGGAAGAGTTTTCAGTCAACAGCTCCACCAAGAGGAAAGGGTCCACTTCAGCTATGATCCACTTCCACTTGTTTCCTCTGGCAAATTTTAGAGCCCAGTAAAATGCAACAGCTTCAGAGTCCAGTGCATCTTCAGCAATATATGGTGCCTTGAAATAAAGCAAAGTATGTCTTGCGTGGTCTCTGAAGATCCCCCCAATTCCAACTTTCTTGTTAGTGTAGCTTCCATCAGTGTTGATTTTAATGTAGGGTTGAGGAGGCTTCTCCCATCTTACCTTAATGACCTTCATCTGTTGCACATAAATATTAGGTAGGACCTTCAATATCTTAGGGAATTTCTTCCAACTTATCAGCTTGTTTAAGTATGTCAGACAGTTAGACACCATAGTAGCAGTATTTGTCCCACTATCCTCATGTTTCACCTTGTTTCTAGCATTCCAAAGGAACCAGGCAACAATGAAGGGAAGTGGCATAATTTTTATCTCATGCTAGTCCTTTAGACGGTCTTTTTTGTTACCCCATCCAATATTGATCAGGTTTAGGTTCATGTGAGAGGTCAAACTGTTCCAAACCTCCCTAGCAAATCTGCACCTGAAAAATAGATGATCCGTGGATTCCGGGTCAAGCTTGCAGAGATGCAATCTTGATGGGCCTTTCAAACCTTTCAGTTTCAGAATATCATCTGTTGGAATTAAGTCATTTAAGACTGTCCATGAAAAGAACAACATAAAAGGAGTTAAATATTTCTGGCAAGAGAAAATATTCCACTGGCATTGGACCTAGCTGAATAAGTTGTTCTGAATATCCTTTGAAAGGCTTGATCTGGTCTTGTTAATGAGATGGAGTTGATCTTTTTTATTTCTATCAAAATGGATTGTTGAAATGATTCTAACAGATGGTTCCTTCAGAAAATTTTTCAAAGTATCCTCAGACCAAACATTGTCATTCCAACTATCTTTGACCTGTAAATCCTCCTTTTTTTCCTACAGAGGCTCCAAATGTTATATAGGGCACTAGTTATCCTTCCAAAAGTTGATATCACCATGCCCTAGCTCTCAAATGAGAATTTTTTCAATGTCTTCCTTAACCTTAAGCATTTGGATCCATGTTCTGGAGTCCCCCAGCTTCTTAGATACTTCCCCAGGGTGATCAAATTTGCAGTATTTGGCTTGCATGAACTTAGCCCATAAGCTTTCTTTTTGTCTGAAATTGATCCAAAGTTTACACATGTTGATATGTTGCATATGGTGTAAACCTTTAAATCCCAAGCCACCAGCTTCAAATGGTTTAGCCACTCTTTGCCAACTTGCCCAGGCCATTTGTTTCCTATACCCAGCCTAAAGGAACCTGTTAAAGGTTCTTTCCAACATCAAGGTGGTGCTTCTTTTCATTATTGCTGCTTGAAGAACATAAAGAGGGATTGAGGTTAGGATGCTCTTTAATAGGGTGATCCTTCCACCATTTGAGAGGTAAGAGTTAGACCACCCCTGGAGAGTGGAATTAATATTATCAATAACCTCATCAAATTGAGTCAGTTTGGTTCTTCCTCTGATCAGTTGAATACCCAGGTATTTGAAGGGAATGCTCAGGCTTGAGAGCCCAATATAATCTAGCATCCACTATTTGAGTGGTAGAGAGACTCTCTTGCTAACCAGGAGCTCACATTTTTCCTTACTGACTTTCAGCCCAGACACCTGTTGGAATTTTTGCAAGCAATCATGGAGGTACTTGGTTGCTGACTTAGTGTCCCTAGTAAAAATAAGAATATCATCAGCATAGATAAGATGGCTAATATCCATCTTAACTCTATTGTGATAAGCATTAAACCTTTTTCTTTTTTCCTCGCACTCAGTAAGTCTGGATAAGTAATTCGAGACCAGAATGAAAATAGTAGGGGAAAGAGGGTCCCCTTGTTTGAGCCCTCTAGTACCTTTAAGGAAACCATGTGCTTTTCCATTGATGAAAACATAATTAGCATTACCCTCCAGCCATCTTTGAATGATCAGACAGAAATCCCTGGAAATGCCCCTAGCCTCCAAGCATTTTATAATGAAATCCCAGTTCACAATATCATAAGCCTTCTTTAAGTCAAGTTTGTAAATTGCATTTCCCCCTCTGCAAGGTTTCTCCAAATCCTATAAAAGTTCCTGAGTCAGAAGGATGTTGTCCCATATGTTTTTGCCTTTCACAAAAGCTGCTTGGTTATTGCTGATTAACTGAGGTAGTGCTGGCTGAAGTCTGTTCACCAGTATTTTGCTGACAATTTTGCTTATGACATTAGAAAGGCTCAGAGTTCTGTAATGGCTCCAACTATCTTTGATAGAAGTCTTAGGGATGAAAAAAATGGAGGAAGCACTGAAATAATTTGGTAAAGAGTGACCTTTGAAGAAGTGTTGGATAGCTTGAATTACCTCCACCTTGATGACACCCCAGGCTTTTTTATAGAAATCTGCTGTAAACCCATCAGGACCTACAGATTTACAGTTATCAATGAAATTTAAAGCTCTTCGAATCTCATCCTCCTCAGGTATTGTAGTCAAGTTCATTCTAGTAGTGTACTGATTGCTGTCAGTAAAAAAAGTGTTGTCTATATGATCTCTGTTAATGTTATTTCCATTCTTGAGATTTTAGCAGTACTGCACAACACTTTTAGCAATCTCCTCCTCTTGTCTGAGCCTAGTTCCAGTTCCATCCTTGATGCAATGAATAGTGTTGCACTTTCTCTGGTATTAAATGCATGCATGATAGAATTTAGTATTTCTATCCCCTTCAAAAAATTTGGTTTTAGCAGCCTTTTGTTTGAGGAATTTTTCTTGCCAGTTCACAGTAGTTAAAAGTCTCTCATTAGCCTCTAAAAGGGTAGCTTCATCAGTTTTCCCTTTGCTGTGCCCCTCCTCTAGATCAAGCACCTCCTTTTCTGCCTTTTCCACAACCTTCAGAAGATCCCTAAAGGTATTCCAACTCCATTGTTTGAGAGTTTTGCCCACCTTCTTTTGCTTTTGCCCCAAACTGATGAAGGGGTCAGGGTGCAAATCATTCTTCCAATTGTCTTTAACAATCTACAAGAAGTTCTTATGTTGAGACCAGACATTCAAGTACTTAAAAGCACTCTTCTGGCAAGTAACCTTAAGGCCAATAGAGATCAACAAAGGCCTACGGTCTGAACTAGCTAGGCTAAGATGTGTGATAGAAGTCTACAAAAAATTTTGAGTCCAATTGTCATGAGTAAATACTCTATCTAGCCTTTCCCACATATCCTTCCTGCTCTAATTGAATGCAGGAACACTAAAACAAAGGTCAAATAAACCAGGTTTTTTAATATTGTCATTAAATGTGGATATAGTTGTAGTATTAGGAGTTATGCCCCCCTTCCTTTTAGCAAGAGAGGTAATGCAGTTGAAGTCCCCTCCCACAATCCAAGCTTTATTAATAGAGCCTTGGATGTTCTGCAGGGTCTCCCACAATTCAGTTCTTGCAAAATTTTAGCTTTCTGCATAACCAAAGGAAGCAAAACCCTCCATGTCATAAGTTCTAAGGTTCATATGCAAGACTTGAGAGTGGTTCAACAAAATGGAACACCTCCAAGAGGACTTGCAAATGGATTTGGACACTTCCTGATTTACCTGCCTCCATATCCTCACCAACTGTCACCCTCTCCTCAGCTGAAAGGGTCACCAGAGGCTTTTCCTTCACAGAGTTCTGACCAGCTGTTGAACTGATAGTCTCTTCTGTCCCTGCCATAGTGGAGATCTTCTGGTGGACTTCATTGTTTCTAACACTCAAGAGATTGTTATTTGCATCAACCAACTCGTGTTGAGGATATTGTATTAGCCTTCTATTAGGAGGGTTTAGCCTGTAGCATTTCTCCCTAGTGTGACCAAATATTTTGCAGTGTTGGCAATAATAGGGTCTTTGCTCCATGACTTCTTCCTGCCAAAATCCCTTCATTGGGTCTCCTATCCATATATTCTTTACTTCAGGTAGGGTGACATCCCTCTCCACCAGAATCCTTGCAATGGCTGGCCTGGATTTATTATAAGTGGCAGCATCCACCTTCAAAGGTGCACCCAAGGTACAACCAATATTAAATAAAGCATTTAATTTAAATAGATGCAATGAAAATTTTGGTAGCTTAAACCAAATTGGCACAGTGGGGGGTTCCTGTGAGGGGTCATACTCAGGAGACCATTTTAAAATCTTCAGTTCTGTTCCAACAATAATGATGGATTGTTTGACAAAGATTCTTGTATAGTTCTCTTCCTTTGTCAACTGGATAAGGAGATGCCTGCCATCCAGCAGGCCTAGCTTCCAATCAGTGATTTTCAAAGAGTCAAAATATTTTCTAACAAGTTCCATATTTGGGTGCCCCAACCTAAATTTTCCAATGATTGTCAACTGAACATCGAAGTTCAGTTCAACAATATCCTGATCATATCCTGATCAGATAAAAGAGCAGTTGGTTCCCCATCTTTAGATCCCACATGATGTATGCAAGATGTTGAACCCCTCCTTGCAGCAGTGTTATGAAATTCTTGAGGGAACACTAGGAGATCAGGATCCACCAAGGGGGAGGAAGGAGTTCCTACAACCCAAGCATAAGTGGCTTTTGTCCATTGCAAATTTGTCTCCAAATCAATAGGGGTGGTCATACTTAACTACCAACAGCTCCCCCATGGTGCAAAATTAAGAAACAATCAACAACAAAAACCCAGAGAAGTGAAAAGCAGGTAAAATAGAAAGTCAGCTAACAGATGAAACAAACAAATCTAGGCTAGAGTCAAACCCATAGCTGGAGAAGCAAGAAAAATCTAGCTACTTAAGCAAGTCAATGGAACAGTAACAAGCTTCACTCTGATGAAGCAGAGAATAGGTAACTCCTTCAGCAAAGAAATGGAGCAGTGATGAAGTTTCAAAATAAGTCTGTCCGGGCAAAACCTAAAAAGACTCCACAACCCACAGAGACTCCTTGAAGAGAAAACTAGTTCCTTCACCCAACTCCGTAGCACCTCCAAGCAGCTCCATCACCTTCCAACCACCACCATCTTTAGAAAAATATATATATATATATATATAAATTAAATGTCTCTCTGAAGCAGGCATCGGGATTTCAATTCCAGCCACCGACAACTTCCATGGTACGACCCCCCTAAAAATAGTGTCGAATGTCCTTAATTCTATGGTTAGGCTAGAAGGATACCGACTGTCACTCCAGAGCTCCCACTACACCCTTACCTGAGCGCTAACAATCTCACATCAATTTCCAATAAATTTGACCAAACTGGGGATTTTATTCTGTCACCTTAAAATCTCCAATTATGCATCCAACAAAGTATATTTCCTTATTTATTTCAAAGTATATTCCAACAAAGTATATTTCCTTATTTATTTGCACTCAAGCCCATGGATGAAGTACTATCTCATGAAATAAAATGTGATTCTCCCCATGTTTTAAAAATCATAGCCCTTTCGGAACATATGTTTCTCAAATGATTTTAACATGTTATTTGGCTAGATCAAAAAGTAAATGAGGATCGGAGTTCAAAGTATCATAAACTATTTACATTTAAAATCATATAAAACAAAATAAATTCTTCACAAAACCATATCTTAAAGTAGGGAGAAGGAAAGAAGAAGACTACTCAGAATTCCAGAGAAGGAAACGATAAAACCCAAATTTCATAGGTAAAAGCAATTTTATAAAACAAAAGAAATAAAAGACACAACTTATCTCACAATCCTTCCCAAAAAATTTTTTAGAAATTATCTTTTAGCCTTCTTCTCTTTACAAGCACACTCAATTCTCTCTTAAGAGTATAATGAAGAAAAAATCTCTCACCTTCCCTCTTCTCTTACAATCCTTGAAGAAGATCTCCAAGCTTTTGACTTATCCCTCTCCTCTTACAATCCTTGAAGAACATCTCCAAAACCTCTTCAAGCCCTAAACTTCCCTCTCTTTTGTAAAATCATGCCTCCCTCCAAAATGAATTCAAAATTCCCTCCAAAATTCTATCAAAAAATTAACTCTTTTAAATTTAAAAAACATGTCCATTGATCCAAGAGACATATTCCTTCATAAAACAACCCTCTAAAGTTTTTAAATGCATTAAATCACTCCAAGGGAAGTTTAGAACAAGTGCCCTTCGAAAATTTGCACAAAATTTGTTTTGAACCGCTTTAATCTGCAAAAAGTTGTCTCTAGCACATCTTGCGCCAACTCTTTATCAAATGGGACATCATGTGCCAATCTGGCTCATCTTGCGCCACTTTGCTGAAGATTTCACTGTTCTAGGTTTCGGGGCATCTTGGCCAATCTTGCCCATAATGTGCAAGTTCCTTATATGTTGGCACATCTTGCGGTAATCTGACACATCTTACACCAGAATCACAAAATTAGTTGTTTTGTCTCCAAATTTTGTCCTTTTTGCTACTTTTTCTCCAAATAACTAAAATTGATATAGTTGCAAGAAAAACAAAAAATGTCTTTCTTTAAAGTGCAATAACACATAAAATACGCACAAAAGATGTACTTAAAACTACATATAATTGTGGTGTATCACATACAAATTGAAAGACTAATTCATTTAATATTAGCTAATGTCCATCCAAAGGAATTTTTATATCTTCTCAAAGTTTCCAGCAACTGCTGTTCTTACGTATCAGTTAATTTTGAGGATACTATTGTAGGCAATGTAGATAAATCTCCTAAAAAATGCATACATCAAATGTGTAGGAAGTGTTTTCAATAGATGAAATCAAATTATAGTTTAGATGGTTTCTCAATAGATGAAATCAAATTCTAATTACTTTTTGTAGGGTCTAACATTTCAATTTTTTTTCTGAGTATAACCAAAATCTTCTTTACTCTCTTCTGTAGGTTCAATTTTCATTTTATTCTTATCTTGATAATCAAAATATTCCTTTTCAAATTAATTTTTGAATGTCTTTTTGAAATATTCATGGCTTAAATAATTGTTAATATTCATTCTGAAGCATTCAATCTCTTGCTCTTCTGCAAAGTATCTCATTGATTTTGTAATATTAATACTCGCTCCTAAATCAATCATTGAAATTTCACCATTGAAATATGTTATCTCATTAATTTTTCCTCGCTCCTAAATCTTTTTGAAATATGTGAAATTTCAATGAATATGGATATCTCATTGATTTTAAAATCTCATCTCTGTAAATTTTTCAAAAAAGCTTGATGTTCGAATTCGAATTACTTTTTGTAGGGTATCTCATGTGTAGGAAATTCCACCATTTTTTATTACTACCACCCGAAGTTTTATTCCACTTAAAGTTAGGATGGTTCTTCCAACCTGTGTTATAATAGTTTGAATATGGGTTATTTAGCTTATTGTTTGTGGCATTCAAAGTTTCTAATGATTTTTGATAATTTACCATTTAGCCTAATCAATTCTCATCAATCATTGAAATTATTTGAAGAAGACTCATTCTATGTTGGTCTAACTTCCTTGAAATTGTAGCAACTTGATTTGCTAACATTTCAAAAACATCAGATTCATGGACATTGGCTACTTTCTTATGATTTACCCTCTCAGAAGGCCATTGAAAATTATTAGTAAACATCTCTTCAATTAAAGCTTAAGCGTCTGTCGAGGAGTTGCCTGTTGAGGAGTTGCCTGTTGGAAACTGTCAATCGCCAGAATCAAAATCCCGTCGCTCACTTCAGATAGACATTTAATTTACATATAAATATATATATAATCAAACTGACTGCATATTTTTCATTGTTTAAATGATAGAGCGCTATACCTCAAATCCTGTATCTATCCCGAAGGATAAATACAAGACTCAAGCGTGAGGCTCAACAAATAAACTAAGAAATACATGACATCCATTTATTCTATGAAACTGTTTTAGTTGCCAATAAGTTCCCCTATTTAATATCAAGAATTAAATAGGGCTTATATTAAGCTGGGTTTGGAAAAGCTTCCAATAAAGGCAAACCCCTATAGTTAATTACATCTTAGAAATGTTATCTTCAAAGAGGTCAAAAGGGTAGGACTTTTCAATGAAATCTGACAAAGAGGTGTGAAATGAGAATGACTAAAATTTGGAACATTTTATTGTAGAATTCAAAGGAGGGAGAACTAGGGGATGTCATAGATCTGGAGGAGAACCTCGGTGACTTCTCAATCTATAATATTATTTGGCTTCGATTTTGAGGATAAATTATTTAAATGTTTAATCCTGCCAATTCTATTTATTCAGGGCTTACATTTGTGTAAAACGATCACACAAATAACCTATAGGATATGAGGATTTTGATCATGATAAACAACAACCTCAAAATCCTAAGATGTGTTAGAGCTTATATTGCACAACATGGTTGTATAAAGGCATAAAGATGAGATGAGAATTTATGTTGCATATGTAAACTACCTCAAAGTCCTACGGCTTGGTTGTTTAATTCTAAGGAAATTAGTTTGGCTGGGGAAGACATATTTTGTTGTTGAAGATAGTTGTGCCGCCCACCATGCTAGAATTAAGCTCCTTGTCGTAACGAGTTTAAATTTTCTAGTGTGTCAGGTTATGGTGTCAAATCAAATGTCCCTATGGTTGAAGTTTCTTAAATATTATGAGGCATGTTAAAGTTGATTAGAGTAACACCGATTAGGATCCTATAGCTTCCTCATTCTAGTACAACTACTTTCTATTGGATTCACTTATTCTAAATGAATTTACTAAACTCAACTTAAGGAGTTCCATACTTTCATTTAAACAGTGGGAATCCTCGTTAGCAACCGTAGGTTACCTCCTCCGAAGGATTTCTGATCATCCGATAGAGACGTCTTAATTTAGTTGTAATTGTTGTTTTGTGATTAAATTTTGAGTTGTCTTATATTTTGAATGTTGTGGCAGAGAATTTTATCATGGTTAATTTTAGTTTTGATTTTGTTTTTGAGTTTTATGGCTATCCTAACAGTTTTTGTTTCATGCAGAGTGACATCATTGTTAAACATGCAGGTCCTTGCTTAGTAGATCTCCGAGGTATCTGAAAGGTTGGGAGGAAGAAGCATGTCCATGCTTCACTCTCACCGCCTGGTGAAAAGTCTCGAGCTCATTTAAACTTATTATGTTGCTTAATAATTCATCCTGTAAATACCTCTAGTGTCCAGTGAACAACAATGTTTCAATTTTCCCTAAAAGTAGGATGATTATCATTTGTAATTTAATCTGAGAATTATGTTGGTGAAAACCCTTAAAAGGGGCAAGTTAATGCTATTAAGACACTTCATTAAGACACTGCTATTAAGACACTTCACCAATTTTAGCTTTAACTTGGGCTTGTAGTGTTTTTTTAAAGGTGTTCAATTTCTAGTTACATTCACTTTTTTAATCCTCATTAACCCAAATTTGATTTAGTCTAGGTAACTACTAAGCCCTAAAGTCCTTGGTAGATACATTAGTAATTTTTGAAAGCAATTGAATTTCAAGTGATAGTAATTCATCAACAAAACATTTGAATGTCATTTGAACACCAAATAGGAGTATTAAATTAGTGAGTTATTAACATCCAAAATCATACCCCTTAGTCTATGATCATTTAATTTAATAGACCTCCAAATTTTAATGATTTAGAAAAGTACAAATTTATCTTATAATTAAGAAAAATGAAATTGGTTTCTACCAATTAATTCCTTATGTTTCAATCATCTGAACATGCTAATTAAGATCAAAGATTGCCCATTTCCCCTTCTTGAATTAAGCCTAAATGTTAATTAAGACCAAATTTCAAAAATTATACCTTTCTCTTATGGCTCTATCACTTCATAATTCATCAAATTTAATTCAAATTACTTTGGAATTTTCATCCTTCCTCACTCATGGCTCAGTAAATACATCAGAGGAGAAAATGTGATTTTTTAAAATTTAATTTAATTTATATAATTATTTACATGCAAAACTAAGATTTTTTAAAGAAAATTCAATAACATGACCAAGGAAAAGCCTAATAACTTGAAATTTCTACTGGAGTTATACTTATTCTAGAGAACCACTTAGACTAAATTTCATGACTTTTTGAGTTTTATTTGGATTATCAGGATTATTTTAAGTTCTGGAGTATTAATTAATTATAAAATATTTTAAATATGTAAAATTAAATTTTATATTTTTATTAAATCTCTCTGAGGTCAAAGAACCCAAAGAAACAAAATTTATATTTTTAGGACTTTTATTTGATTTATTAGAATTATTTTAGTGAGAAATTAAGGAAAATCCATTTTTAGCCTTTAAAAATTATTTTAAGCTTTAAATTTCAATATGTTCACTTAGGAAAGAAGTAAAAATATTTTAGTTGCTCTTAAGTGTTTAAGAGACGATTTAGAACATTTCCATGAATTTTATTAATTTTGTGTTTTTATTAAATTTTCATTATTTAAATATTTAAAATATGATTAAAAATGAAATTTTTACTTTAATGATAATTTTATTTTTACAAAACTCTGTTAATCACAGAGAACTCCAAAAGACCAATTTTATAATTTTTTGAGTTATTTTTTAATTAATACGATTATTTTAAGTGTTAAAAGTGCCATTTAAATTAGAAAATCAAATTAAGTAATCAAATGAGCTCCATATGTTTTGAAATTTTTATGGGGAGTCCTATGAACTTCGAATTACAGTAAAAAATTAAAAGCAAGTCATTTATATGTTTATTTTTCCCAATTTAATTTCCTTAGTATTTTAGGGTTTTATGAAAATTAAGTGTGTTCTTAATGACTTAGCTCATGACAAATTTTTCTTTGAGTTCTCTAATCACAGTAAACCTACTAAATATTTCTTGAATTTTTCTAAGAAATATGATAATTATTATAATTAATTTTCGAAATCAGATGCAAAAACTTGAAAAATATAGATCTCTGTTTAGGGGTCTTCTTTATCTTTGGAAAAATCAGAGAATATCCCTCGTGACAGAGGCAACAACATGCCAAAATATCAAGCCAGGGTGAAATACTTGAATGCATGGAGAATCAAAATACTTAGAACAATATTTAATTATTTAAAATAAAAATATATATCAAATAAACTTCAAACCATTTCCACATTATTCTCATCTGATCAAAATACTTAGAACAATATTTAATTATTTAAAATAAAAATATATATCAAATAAACTTCAAACCATTTCCACATTATTCTCATCTGTTCACTGAGCACTAGGATTTTTTTATTTTATTTTTGTGATTTTTCTATGATAAGATATGTTTTTTCAATGTTTTAGGCATTTAAATAAATATAAAATTTCTATTTTTCTATTTATGTGACACGGCACCTCATCAACCTACGGTGGCTCCGAAGCTCCACGCGGCGTCCTCTGGTTCGGCATCGCGTCCACCTCCGCATTGACTTGGCCCTCGGTTCTTGTATGAAGGCGCAGTCCAGCTCGATCTCGTTTGCGCCCAGCTCGATCTCGTTTGTCTATCTGATACATGCTCGATCGAACGACTCCCTGTCATCGTCCCCGATAGCCAAAACCCATGATCGTCAACCCTAAAACTATAAGATCTCAGACATTTCTCAAGCAAACTTGTTCGAATTTGATCCTATAGACTCGTTTAATTGAGACGAACATATCCTAATGGTAAACATGCAATTAAATTGGATCTATGCAAGTGTAGAATCAAAACAAGCTCAAGACAGTGGGGAGATTTATACCTTTGCTCTGAGAAAGGAAGCTTCAATCGGAGGTGCTCGGCACGTTGGTGGAGGTCCAAAGAGGCTAGGGATGAAGCCTCTTGTTGTGGTGAGATGCCTAGACCCAAATTTGATCAAGATAGAATTTGGGTGTTGATCAAAGTCTAGGGTAGAGGCTCCCTGTGAGGAGGCTTTGATGGGGCTTTGTCTTCGGCTTTGTTTGATGGGGCTTTGTCTTCTTTCATTGTGGTGAAGGTGTGGGAAAGTTTAATTGAGATTTTTTGCAATGTGGAGGTGTGGCCAAAGTTGTCCTATCTTCGGCCAGAATCAAACTAAAAAATTTAGCTTTGGTGATGGGAATTAGGGCAAGGAACTGGTAAGTTTGCTCTGAGGAGGCCTCAAAGAGACTGTGGGAGCAATTAGGAAAGCTTTCCTTGAGAAAATTTAAGCACCTGTCTTTTTGGCCATGGGAGTGAGGTTTAAAAAAAAAAGCTTAGGGTGGCTGTCATGGCCAATTGAGGGGTACATAGTGATACTTAGGTGGATGGTTTTGAAGCACTAAAGCCAATCAGAGCTAGACACATTGGATGGGGGACATTGGGTTTTAAACTTGGCTTGGGGCTGTCAGTTTTGGCTCCTCCAATGACTAGGGTGGCTGACCATGGCAGTTGAGGTGCTTAGGTGGCTCAGGAACCTTAGAGGAATATGTCACAACAAATAATTTGGGCTAGTGATGGGTTTTCACAAAGATCTCTTTGGCTTATGAAATTAAGGAAACAAACCCCTTGATTTAGGGGACCTTTTGTCCATGGCTCATCTAGGGTGGGTTAATGGGTTCAATAGAGTCTATCTTGGTCACTAGGATCCAAAATTTGGCTATAGAAGTCTTGCCTTGATCAAATTGACATGGCTAAGTCAGTTTTGGTTCATGGGTTCAATTTGGGACCAAATGACTAAAATTTGGGTTTGGGTTAGGCTAGCCATGAATTAGCCATGAATTTGAGCCCAATTGATTGATCAACATTGTGTAGATGATTGTTATGAAGATTTTATGAGGAGGATTGAAATGATTTTAAGTTTAATTGGGGGTTCAATTTGAAGGATTTTGGGATTTTTGTCAATTTGGGCATGTTGGGCTAGACTTGGGTATAGGTTAGGCTCAAGTTGGGCTAAGTCCAAATTGAATGTTGCAAATGGTCTATTGTAACATCATGAAGAGTTTTCAATATAAAATGGATGCTAATTTTGGGGTTAAGGCATTCAATTTGGTAGAATTTGGAGACAGCCATTTTAGGGAAAATTTGTGGAATTTTTTATTTGGACTAAAATTAAATGAAATTCAGGCTTCACTAAGGCCAATTGAAGGTCAAATTTTATATGTAGGATTGTCATGAAGATTTTAGGATTCAAATTGGGGCAAATCAAGTAGGATATGAGGTTCAATTTGGTGGAATTAAATTATAAGGGTCAATGCATGAGCCAATTAAGCTTAAATTTTTTTTAAGTTGGGCATATGAATGCTGAATTTGAGATTAGGATTGAAATTGGGGGAAATTGGGACCAAATTGATGGACATTTGAGGTAAATTTGGAGAAATTGGGCCCTTAAAATTTGGATTTGAGGTAAATTTGGAGAAATTGGGCCCTTAAAGGCAATTTGGGTGTTTTGGTCAAAATGGTCAAATTGGCCAAATGGAGTTCAATTAAAGGGTCAAAATTGGTTTGGAGACATTTGGAGTGATTTTGGAGGTTTTGAGAATATTTGGGGTGCCTAGGGTATTTTTGTAATTTTGGCCATTTTGGGGGTATTTTGGTAAATTTGGAATTTTTGAGTGGTTTGGGATAATTTGGGTGTCTTGAAATGTTTTGAAATGATTTTTTAACAAATTTTGGTATTTTTGGTGGATTTGAGAATTTTGGTCAAATTTAGGGCTCCAATGGTAAATAGGTAATTTGGGGGGGGGGGGGAGGGGATTTAGGGGCAAAAGACCAAGTTGAATATTTTGGTAGAATTGGGGTGCCAACCACCTTATATGAGCTATGGACCAATGGAATCCCCATTTGGGTCCCCTATGCATTGGTCTTGGCTAAACTCTAGCCTAGGGTTAGTGGGTTTGGGGGAACATCTACATGAGTTTCCTAAAAGATCAAGGGATTAAAGTCAACAATTTTGGGTTTAGGGTTGTGAGTGATTGTCAGTGAAAGTGAGTGAACTAGCTCCAGACCAATACCCAGGGTCAATCCTAACGTCAAGCAGTCCTATGGGAACTCTCTTTGAGCTCCACTATAATGATCCCACCTACTAAGTACTAGAGGTTAGGAACAATATGTATAGCTTCACATTGAGCAAAGGGGAGTTTAGAAATTCTAATGGTGAGTTTTCTAGGAATAGTCAACAGGAAAGTCATATGGCTAGACCCTAGGCTACTAAAGAGGTAAAACTAAACCTCAACCAAAAGTGAGGTCAATAGCGTCATGAAATAGTTTTCACATCTATGAACCCGCAGCAGCAGTATCTACAATAGATCCAAGCGATCTAACAAATCCATTATAAAAGGTTTGAATTATTAACCAATCTGGTACTACACGGTGTGCACACTTTCTCAATAGTTCTTTAAATTGTCACCATGCTTCATAAAAAGATTCCCCTTGAAACTCTCATGTATAGCTTGATGTGGACACTTTCTCGGTAGTTCTTTAAATCATTCACATGTTTCATAAATAGATTCCCCTTCAAACTAAAAAAAGTTTTAATATCATTCCTAAACTTTGTAGTTTTAGATGTTGGAAAATATTTAGCAAAGAATTTCTGCGCTAAATCACCCTGAGCTTTGATAGATCTAGGTACTAAAAAATTTAGTCATATTTTGGCCTTATCCCTTTGTGAGAAAGGAAAAGGTCTAAGCCTTATAACATCATTCAAAACACCATAAAATTTAAATGTAGCACACAATTCAAAAAAATTGGCAAGATGTAAATTTGGATCTTCAGATTGTGCTCCCCCAATCTATTTATTTGATACCATTTGGATAATAGCAGGTTTAAGTTCAAATGAGCTATACACTGCAACAGTTTTTTGAATACTGAATTGAAGTTCATCTACTATATGGTTTGCATAAGCATAACATCTTAAAGTTTAAATTTTTTGTTAATTTTAGCATTTTGATTCTTAGATAATTTCAGTATTTTGATTTATTTGATTCCTTTTTATGTACTTTTGATTTTCTTTATTTATCTAATAATCCTTTCTAATTCAGAATCATAGGGTACTAATCCTTTAGAACCTGAATTACGCATACATTACTACAAAACAACAAAAAATAAAATCACATTAACAAAATCTTATATAAAAACAATAGTACGATATTCCTTTAAAAATATAAAAGTTTAAATAAGGCTTTCTAAAAATAGAATTTTGCTTTCTAAAAATTTCTTCACAATTTTTTTATGCTCTCTAGCACTGGCGCAAAAAACTTGATCCCAATCTTCTATGAAATTACTACAATTTATACGCTTATATTCTTAATTTTTCCTTACTTGTATCTCTTACTTTGTAATGGTGCCAAAAACTTTACCTCAAAACAATAAGTGTGAAATTATTATATTTTAAAATGGGATACTACGCAAGTGTACGTATTGTTATCAAGTAATATAGGACTTTTTGATTAAGCCCTGAATGTCAAACCCATAGGGAGAATTTTCATCTTAAATTAAGATAGAAGAAATTAAATTACAAATTCTACAATGCAAAATGTTCTTACTCAAACTATAGATTCCATAATAGGAATGAAAGTTTGATTCTTTTTGGCAATTTTTGATAATTGAAAATATAGTAAACAACTACCAAAATTTAACTAGATATTTGAAAAAAGAAGGCAATATAAATAAAATTTCTTTTTCCTTATCATGAATCGGTAACAAGTATAGGAATTCTATTGTGGAAGTACTTAAACAATGTTGTGCCAAATAGAAGAAATATTATTATTTACCCATACTAAAGAAGCTATAAAGAACATTGGATAATTTAAAGTTTGAATAGTCTTAAAGATGGGCTAGGTAGGAAATATACGAACTCTCACTCAACATTTCCCTCTTCTCCATTTACCTTGGGGCTAACATCTCTTAACAAGCCCTAAAACTATAAACCAAATTGGGGGCTTTAGCATGTCACTCTAAAGTCCTCTAAGTCTACACCCTTCAAAGTTTATTTCCTCATTTATTTGCACTCAACCATATGAATTACATTCTCATCCAAACATTCTCATGTGATTCTTACCATTAGTTGAACGAGACAATACCATAATAGATCTTACATGTTCTCACAAAAAATATTAATATCTTAATTGGACAAATCAAGAAGTAAATGAAGTACAAGGTTTAAAATCTTTACAACTTATTCTAACATTATAAATTAATACTTCACACAACTTCCATCCAACACTTAATCACTTATCATTTTAAGGAAAAAAGATAAAGAAAATACTTAGAATTCATGAAAAAAATATAACCCAACTTAAGTTTAAAAGTAGAGATCATGTAAAAAAAAAGAAGACTAAATAAAAAACAAATGTAGTTAAAAAGATAAAAAATTATCTCAAATCCTCTCCATCAAACTCTTGAAGTTCCTTTAAATCTCTTCCCTTCATTTCTCTTACAATACTCTCTACTCACACACCACAACTCTTCTCCTTCTCTCTAAAAAGTATCCTAATTAATTTTTAAGAGAGGCCTCGGTGGCATCCAGAGTGGGGCGCGTAGGAGGGTCCTCTTCAATGCAATCCAAGTCTTCTTTTTTAATTTTCCAAAAGGTACTTTGGTGTCTCTTCTAAATGTATCCACATTCTATGAATCTTCCAAGAGTTTCCTCCTTCCAAAAGCCATTTGAATGTATTTTCATGTCCATTAAATCCCACATTTTTACCAAGTGTTGCTTCAAACACCCCTTAAAAAAATTGGCCAAATTCATTGAATCATCAAGTAACTACTTGTGGAGCTTAAGCACGAGGTATGTGAAGCTTAGGCATAACCTTCCCAATTTTCCTGGCACTTAAGCACGAGTTCTAAGCACCTAGGTTCCAGAGTTCTTTTATAAACCTTCTTCATTATTGCTCCTACTTTGTTTTTTTTTTCATTTCTTTCACCATTTTTCAACCATTTGATTATACATAAAAGAAAAACACACAAATACCTTCCATTAAAGTTCAATATCCTAAAAAATTGGTATAAAAATGTGCACACAGATGATATATATTTTAGGTGTACCAACGCTAAAGCTCAAAATTTCAATTTTAATTTCTTTTTTTGTAAAAAGTGCTCTTTACCAAAACAATCCATCTTCAAATTAGTTTAAAATCACTTTATATTTTATAATTAAGCAATTTACTAACAATAAATTTTTACAAACAACAATTAAATTCACATTTATATATAAATCCAAACAATTACAAAGGAGTAATTTTAAACCATGACATAAAATTCAACATCAATGTCACATCAACAACATCTTAACGCTGAAAAACTAAACATCAAATACTAATAAAAAACATAATAAGTATGATATTGAAAACGAATAAAATCCAATATAACTAAACTTAGAGAAGCTATCATAACTATAATTCCAAACTTCAGAGTTGCTACACATCTTTATCTTCAATTCTATCATTTTCTCTAATATCTCACATGGATTTGAGATGCACAAATAAATTCTGAAAAGGCTGGTTAGAAAATTTGTCCGTCGAGTCTTCTTTGGTCCAAACATTTTTCTTATACATTCGTACTGTAGCCTCCTCCTTAAGTCTAGTGTGATCAAATTGCTCTTTAATTGTCTAATCCAGATGGTCAAACTGATCATAAATGCAGCTAATCATTTCAAAAATTTTAATCATCTCTTTCTCCAATATTTTAGTCTTCTTCAAAATAACAAATGAACTATCTGGAAATTGGGGTCCTATAGGTGTTGAAATTTGAGATGATTGATCCATAAGAATATTTCTATCATCCACTTCTCCATTTTATAAGTATTCATAGTTTAACACTGGGGTCCATGTGCTTCCAATGAAGAAGCACTTTTTCCAAATTTTAATATGAAACTTGTGATTGGCTACAAAGCAAAAATATTGTGGATGAATGTTGAAGACCATGATTAGATCTTTTTAGAATCAAACCAAGAATAAATTTTACTATTATAGCACCCACATCAACAGATCTTCAAGTTTGAATATAGTAGTTCAATATAGCACTTTCCTTTATCACTTTAGTGATTTTTGTGATAGAGAGCAATTTTGCCAAAATAAAGATATAACAAGGCTTTGACACAGAATTTAAAAATGAATAAGGACAACTTACATTATTGTCAGCTCTTATCTCCCAAGTTCTATCTTCATCCATTAAGATTCTAAAAACTTCATTTAAATTTTTTATTATAGAGACAAAGTTAGGATAATGACAAATTAAAACATTCTTGATCAAGAAAAAATCATTGATTTTTGAAGGAGTAATAGGAACCCACCTGCCTTGAACATAGAAAACTTCTTGATTAATCCCATAAGGATTTACATAAAAATCCTTCACAACAAGATTTACTACAATTACAGTTGTGTAGCATAGTACTTCCCATCGCTTCTTCACAGTTATTTCTTCCACAATAATACCAAGAGTATTGAATCCTCAATTTAAAGAATCTCTTTCCTTGATCGCCCACTTCTTCATAGGGATCTTATCATGCAACCTGTGCGCATCAAAACTAATGAACTTCCTCAGGTTGAAATACCATATTTGGAAGTTTCCTTGGGTTGGAAGCCATAAATAAAAGAATAGTGGATCTGCAACCTCTCTACTAATTTAATTTAACTCCAAATGGACTATTTTAGGAGTTAGAAAATTCAGCCAAAAACCATCAAAAGAATGTTTCGGGGCAGTTTTTCCAACTGCAGTGCCTAGGCGCCTAATTCTGGTGCTTAAGCATTGGGCTTTCTAGAAAGCGGCGCTGAAGCTCAAGATTTAGGTGCCAGTGCACATTTTTGCACCGCTTCGGCAAAGCTCCAAATAACTCTCATACCTATCATAAAGTTCAATAATTAAAATGCTCTTATGTATTTTCTTAATATGTATGTCTTCGAAGCACAAAATTTAATTGAAAGAGCTTATATTTGCTAAAGATAAATTCAAAATAATTACACAAATAATTATGGGTTGCCTCTCACAATATGCTTGGTTTAATGTCATCAACCCCACATTTTCAGTCTTTACACTGGGAGACCCAACATTAAAACTTCTTTAATAATTAGTTTGTGTCCATCAAAATAAGGTTTTAACCTTTGTCCATTAACTTTATTTTTTTTCTAGTTTATGGATCTTCAATGTACACAACTCCATAAGGGTATACATTTATAACAGTAAATGACCCTAACAACCTACAGTTTAGTTTTCCTAAAAATAATTTCAATCTTGTGTGATACAAAAAAACTTCTTCACCAAGTTCAAATTCTTTTTTATTAAATTCTGATCATGCCAAATTTAAATTTTCCTTTATAAATCTTAGAATTTTTATAAGAATCAATTATGATATGTTCCAGTTCATTCAGTTAACATAATCATTTCTCACCAGCATCTTTTAAATTAAAAATTAAATTTATTAATAGCCCAATAAGTTTTATGCTCCAATTCTATTGCTAGGTGACAAGTCTTTCCAAAAACAAGTTAATATGGAGATATTCCTCTAGGTGTTTTATAATTTGTTCTGTAAAACCATAATGCAATATCTAATCTATCAGAAAAATCCATTTTTTTAGGATTTACAGTCTTTTCCAAGATTCTTTTAACATTTCGGTTAGATAATTTTGCTAGACTACTAGTCTAGGGATAATAAGTAGTGGAGATCCTATGTTAAATATCATATTTTTCAACAAATTTTTCAATTATTTTATTTTTTAAATATTATCCCCCATCTGTAATAATTGCTCTTGACATTCCATATCTTGTAAAAATATTTTTCATTAAAAATTTTGAAACACTCTGAGCATCACACCAAGGTAAAGCAACTACTTCAATTCAATTGAAAACGTAATTTATTGCAATTAATATATAAGCTACCGAAAGAGGGTACAAATAGTCCCATAAAATCCAATCCCCAAACACCAAAATTTTCAACTTCCAATGTAAAATTTAGGGGCATTTCATTCCTTTTTGAAATATTTCCTACTCGCTGATATTGATCACATGTTTTCACAAATGTATTAACTTCCCTCAACGAAGTAAGAAAAAAAAATCCATATTTTTAAAATTTTATATTTAGTTCTACCAATTCTAAAATATCCCCCAAATATAGAATCATGACCCTTTTTAATAATTTTTTTAGTTTCTTTATATGGTACACATCTTCAAATAGCTTGACTCTTACATCACTTACACAAATATGGGTCATCCCAAAAGTAATAATTTGCATCATGAATAAGTTTCTTATATTGTTGTTTTTTTGAGACATATGGTAAAAGATCACTAACACTATAGTTCATTATGTCTGAATAGCATGTGACACACCATTCATTAACAGTGTATAGTTGTTCATTAGAAAAATTTTTGTTAATTTCACTTTTAAAATTTAATGAATTTTTCTATTCCAGCCTAGATAAATGATTATCCATTTAATTATCAGATTCCTTCCTATCAACTACGACAAAATAAAATTCTTGCATCAAATTAATCCACCTAATTAATCTTTGTTTCATGTCCATCTTTTGCGGCAAATATCTTATAGCAGAGTGCTCAATATGCACAATACAGACCTCAATTTTGGTTGAGGTTTAGTTTTTCCTCTTTAGTAGCATAAGATCTAGCCATAAGACTTTCTTATTGACTATTGTTAGAAAACTAGACACGGAACCCTCACCATTAGAAATTCTACACTCCTTTTTACTCAACTTGAAGTTCCACATATTGGTCCTAACCTCTAGCACTTAGTAGGTGTGGACCTTAGGATTGACCCTAAGTGTTGGACTAGGGCTAAGGCACTTACTTGCAATCACTCGTACTCACAATCACTCATTACCAACGTCCATTTTATCAACACTATATTCCTAGAGAGACTAATGAGAGATAAGAATTCATTCCTTCTACTAAGGAGTACCATTAAGTTAAGTGATAGGAATTGTGTGTTTGGAGTCATGTTTTTAAGTGTGTTTGTGTTTATGTCTTGTGTTTAGTGTTTGTGTCACTTATGTGTTTTATTGAAAACGTGTGTTAAGTGTTTTGTACTTGGAAAATTTTCTTTTCCAAGACTATTTGGAGAGAGAACTAAGTGTTAAATGTGTTTGTACTTGTTTGTTGATTAATATAAGTTTATTTTCTAAAAATTTGTGTTATTTTTAGCCCATAATTGAATTAATTATTATGGAGAATTTTGAGAGAGAAGGGAGTTATAAGAAGTAAAAATAGTCATTTTGGTGCTTTTAGACCATTTAGGGGTGGTTTACTTATGCTAATAGTACATTTCACTTAAATTTAAAAATTTCAAAAATTGTGCACTGGCGCCACATCTCGCGTTTAAGCGCAAGCCAACCCGAGAGGCAGGCGCCTGAGTGCCCCTTACCCGCGCTTAAGCGCCGATTCACGAAATCCTGTTTGCGAATGGTTAAAAGTGAATTTTTTGTCTGAAAATGCCATTTTTAATGCCTCCTATCGTTATCCCCAACTCAAGTTCAAGATTTTGAGGGCTAGGGCAAGTGAAATTTGGAGATTTCTTGGTAGAATCAAGTGATATTTGCTAAGTCCAAGTTCCTTGAGGTAAGAGCTTTACTTCTATGAAAAAATTTTTGATTTTCACCATATATTTTAAGTACATTTAGAAGATTTTGAAAATTTAATATTCATGGTGAAAAAGGAAGAAAAATCTATAGAAATTGCTTAGGAAGTTTAGTTAGTGCTTTTGGAAGTTTAGTTTAGTGATTTAAACTTGATTTTTAAAGTTATTTTAGAATTTATCAAATTTTTAGAATGACACCAAGAATGAAAATGAGCAGAGCAAAGAGCCCATTTGATTTGAACAAATTTGTCAGCTCAAAAGCTCAGGATCAATATAGTGACGCTCTACAGTCACAAAAATTGATTCAGGAGCGATGTTTAAGAGTCCAGGTGGAAAAATGGAAGACTTGATACTCCGCCGACAGTGGGAACTGTTATGTTGTTTCTCTGTTGTCGATGTAATTTTTGTTGTAAGGGAGCTTTATGTAAATATCCCAGAGGCTGAGGACAATTGAGTTATGGTTCAAGGGAAGTTGGTACCTTTTACTCTAGAAGTAATCAACTTGTTTTACCAGTTACCACCAGAGACTTTATGTTTTTATGCAAATTATAGTCCTATGGAAGTGGAGTTAGACAAGATTATTTCATACTTAACTATTAGGAGAAGACTTTGGAAGGTTATCAATGAGAGGAGAGTAAATTTCCCAACTTCAAAGTTATGTGCACCTTCAAAGGCCTGACACTGTTTTATTTCTGCTTGTCTGCTTTTAACCATTCATCGCAGTGAAGTGACCAGAGAGAGCGACATTGAATTATTATATTTAGGATGGAAAGCCCATCGACATAGGGGCTTTGATCTATCACACTATCATCAGTTCAGCTGCTGCTGCTACTACTGCAGGTATGGGATTTGCTTCCTTGATATTTTCTTTATGCAAGCAGGCTGGAGTTAAGTATGATAGTTAGGAGGAAGTTCTATTACCTCTAAAGTCCATCACAAAAGTGAATGTGAAGACTTATTTGGAGCATTAGATTTTTGGCTGGAGAAGAAGATTTTCCAGGAGCTATGGATTAGAGACGTCTGTTGCATCTGCCTCTGCTGCATCATCATATAGACCTCTACTTCACGTGCTTCTACATCTAGAGGTGATTCTACTAAGATTCAGGATGAGTTATTGCAGAAGATGATGGATAAGGTACAAAATTTAGAGGGTTTTGCAAATCACACTAATAGTTATAATAGAAGGAAGAGTGATTATGAAAATAAATTCCATGCATCTTTGGAGAGCCTAATTAGAGGAGACCCAGGAGTGCAATTTCCTCCATATCCTTGATATCTTGATTATGAGCCTGCAGAAAAATGGTACAGCGATGATTCTGAGGATGCACAGTAGAGCGGAGTGATTAATTTTATGATTGTAAACATTATTGTTAGCATGTTATTTCAAATTTCATTTCCTACCTATGTAATTATCTGATGCTAAACTGTTTAATTTGTTAAAATTTAAGTTTGGGGTGGGGGATGAAAAATATTTTCAAAACTGGAATTTTATTTGTTTTCAAATGTACTATAAGTGAATTTGATTTTAAAAGAAAAATTAATTATGTATATTTATATTAGGGAAGTAAAATAAAATTTGATTTTAGAAATGAGTAAGAAAATTTAGTTAAAATTTGAAGTAATGAAGAAAAACTTTAAGTTAAAAATTTTTAGTATAGAAAATGATTAATATAAGTGACTATCTTTAGTAAGAAAAATTATATTTTAGAAAAATTTAGATAATTTACACTTTTATTTTTAATAATTAAATTTCTTTTATTAAAGTGATTTTTAAAACTATTATTATATCTATAAGTAAAAGTTTTATATCAAGAATTTACTTTAGGAAAGGAGAGGTGAAATTCAAAACCATTAAAGGTCTATCCAGATATAGTAATCCTTGCCTGGAAAAGAAAAAAAAAAGAAAAAGAAAAAGAAAATGAAGAAAAAAATGTAAGGGAGGAGAAGCTTCGGGATTAGTGCCTATTCAAAAATTGGTTTCACATTTGATCTTTTTAAAGTATCTAATCAAAAATTGGTTCTACATTTGATCTTTTTAAAGTATAAGACTTGAAAAAATCTTCAGCTTATAAATATAATATAGTAAGAAAAATTATTTTTAATAAAAATTTTGAAGTTGCGAAAATAAAAGAACTAAAATCTTAATTAAGAGAACTTACAATATTTCGGAATTAGATAGGAACTCATATTTTCATAGTTCTTAACATTAAAAATTTTCAAACTTTAAGTTGGTCTCATTTACGAATTATTTTTTCTAAATTGGACCACTATATTTCTAAATCTAAATTTTAGTAATAGACATATCATATATATTTGGTTTTTAAAGATTGAAGTGTCACTTGAAGAGAAGTAACATTTTAAGTTTAGGGGATTTTGATACACCTAAAATACATAGTGTTTTTAGACAGATTTTTATACCTATTTTTGAGATATTATGCTTTAATTGAAGGTATTTTTGTGTTTTTCTTGAAAATACAAGTAAAGATGGAAAAAATGCTTAAAAGAGTGAAAAATGATCAAATTTGGAGAAAAAAGGTGAAAAATTGTGCAAAAGAGCTTTGGTGCCTAAGCGCCAGATCCGACGCTTAAGCACCGGTTAAACAGATATGGCCTCACCTAAGCATCGAGACGTTGCGCTTAAGCGCTAGTGGTAGTTACTAGATGAGTAAAATCAATTTTCATGAAAAGATGCGTGTGTTGTTGGTTTTTGAGGCACCCATTAGCTTAATATGTGGTTGCAACCACTGTGGAGGAAAATTATCGTGAAAAGATGTGTCTGTTGGGCAAATACATCAAATCAAGACACATTCTAAAGAGATCCCAATGCACCTATTGGAAAACTATAAAATAAGGAAGAGAGGACTTAGAAAAGAGTCCTAAAAGTATTGGCAAGTTTAGAAAGTTCTTGTTTCGGAAGTTAGTTCAAAGAGATTTTCAGGAACTACTTTTTATTTACTTTATCCTTTTTGTTATTTTGTTTTAAGTGGTTGTAAAATAGAAGAGATTTAATGGAACTGCAAGAGTTTGGTGGAGGATTTGAGCTAATTTTTTATCTTTTTGGTTTTAGACTACTTTTGGTTTTAATCGAGACTTATCGTTGGTTTAACAATGATTTCTTCTTTTAAACTAAAGTGTGGCTTTGTTTTCTTCATGGATTTTGAGTAGTTTTATTTATCTTTCTTCTTAAAATGATAAGTAATTAAGTTTTGGATGGATGTTGTGGAGAGTATTGATCTTTAATATTGGAAGAAGTTGTGATGATTTAAATCCATGCACTTCATTTACTTCTTGATTTTGCCAATCCAGATGTTAAAATTTGTTGGTAAGAACTGTAAGAACTGGGCTGGTATTTTCTTAGTCAACAATTGGAAAGAATCACATGAGGTTGTATGAATGAGAATGTAGTTCATATGATTGAATGCAAATAAATATGGAAATATTCATTTATGGGTGTAGAGTTAGAGGACTTTGAAGTGAAAGGTTAAAGCCCCAAACATGGTTTATTGTTTTAGGTTCTGATAGGGGAATGTTAACCCCCATGTGGAGGGAATCGAGGGAACTCTAGAGTGAAAGCTAGTATCTTCCCTACCTAGCCGGCCTTCAGAACTATTCAAACTTTAAATTAGCCAATCTTCTCTATAGCATCTCTAGTAAGAGTAAAGAATATTATTGCTCCTATTTGGCTTAACACAATTTGCACACTTCCACAATAGAATTATTATACTTATTACTGATTCATGGTAAGAAGAAAGATATTTTCATATAAATACTTTTCTTCTACAAAAACTATAGTTATCTTTTTAGTTATTACTGCTTCGTTAAAATATTAAAAATACATAAAATCTTTATATTTTAAATTCCTAATAAATCATTTTTTTTGTTTAAGTAATTATCTTTTGAAAAATAGAAAAACTTTCTAAAAAGTGCATATTGTATAATCTTCCCTGTGGGTTTGATACTTATATCTTAATCAAAAAGCCCTATATTACTTGATAACAATACGTATACTTGCGTACTATCCCAATATGAATATATATAAGTTAAAAAGTTAAATTTTTATTTTTCTCTGGGATAAAGTTTTTGGTTTTGTTGCAAAATAAAGAAATATAAGTGAAAAATACCATCAGAACTATTGCTATACTGTGCATAAGCATTAAGCCTTCCCGTGTATCACCTGATGATATGTGCAGTAGTAGTATGTACCAATTAATTCTCATAAATAGTTCTTGTTGTTCCCTAACTTTGTAATTAATTAAATTCTTAGACAGATTATCATAAATAATTAAATACTTCTTTCATAGATAATTTCTTCTCCTTAATTTTTGAATTGTTGTTAAAACTGATAAGATAATAAGGCCTATAGTTGGTATTTCCTTGATTGTTTACATTTCCAAAAGGGTTTGCTTGATTGTTCCCCCATTACAGATTTACAACATTAGAGTTATTATTATTATAACTTAAATTAGGGTGAATTTATAAAAAGAATTTTAATAATTAAAATAGTGATTATTATGTCAATTATTTATTACATTCAAAGTTACATATGATGATTAAGAATCTATCATTTGTTCGACTGAATTTTTCTCAACCACATGAGGTGTTTGAGATATATTCATTTCAAATTGATCCAAATTCTTTGATATTACAGTGATTTGAGAAACAAATTTGAAAATTAGTCAGAGTCATGAACACTTGCTACTATTTTTGTATTTACCCTTTTAAAGGGCCATTGAAAGTTTTTGTAGCCATCTCTTCAATTAATTATATGATTTTGACATTAATGATCCACCAACAACAACAAAAATAATAGATCTAAGATATCCCACTAATCCATTGAAAAATTTTCAAATTACTAACCAAGCTGGTAAAGCGTGATGTGGACACTTATTAAGGTGATCTTTAAATTGTTCACAAGCTTCAAATTTTGATTCCCCTTCAAACTCATTAAGAGATGTAATATATTTTCTGAGCTTAGTAGTTTTTGATGGGGAGAAATATTTAGCCAAAATATTTTGAGATAATTCTCCTCAAGTTCTGATTGATCCAGGTGCTAAATAATTCAACCACATCTTTTCTTTATCCCTTAATGTAAAAAAGAAAATGTCTAAGTTTGACGGCGTCATTCTACACTCTGCCATATTTAAATGTAGCACACAATTCTAGAAAACTAGTAAGATGAAAATTGGATCTTTAGATGGTGTTCTTCCAAACTGATTATTTTGTACTACTTGGATAATAGCAGATTTAAGCTCAAATGAATGAGGAGTTTGTATAGTCAAGTGAATTTCATCTACTATAGGGTTAGTTTAGTCTCTTAATGGTCTTTATTGATGTTCATTTTCAATACATTGATTATTTAAATTATTTTTCATTTTATTAAGTTATTTTTGTTTCAAAATTTTTCTTATAGTTTGTTCTAATTTTGATTCCTAAGGAACTAATCCTTTAAATCTTAATCTTCCCATAAACAAATAAAATTAACAATTATAAAAAAGTAAGCACTCACACAAGAACATATATTATATATATATATGGGAAAGAAGCATCAGTAGGTTCCCTACATGTTATAATCAAACTTGAGAATACAAATCAAGGAGATAATCCAGGTTCCTCCAAGAAAAAGATAATACAAAAAAAAACTAAGAAAAAGGAGCAACCTATTGAGGAACCCTCTCCAACAAAGCAAAATCTAAGTATACCAAAATCACATGTATAAACCCCCAAACTAACAAATAGAAATTCAAAATGAGGAGCATAACAGCTGTAGAGGATCAGCAGAAAACCCAATGAACTTTGAGAATTGGAACCCAGCATTCAGTCTGCAATTTAAGGTAGCGTATTTGAAGTTTGTCCCCCTTAAGTGACAGATGGAGGGGGAGGGAAGTGGAGGTGGCGGCCTAAGCATGATTTGAGTTAACACCCTCCAAAGCCAGAAAATTAGCAGACCTATTAGCTTCCCTATAAAAAAAAGGAGAGTTGTATCTTAATCTCAAGACTAAGGTTCTTTATCTTGTGAATCCACTGGTTTATGTTCCAAGGGGGTGAAGAGTTCTCAGTCATCACCTCCACTAGGAGGTAAGAGTCCACTTCAGCTATAATCTAATTCCACTTGTTTCCCATGGAAAATTTTAGAGTCGGGTGAAGGGCAATAGCTTTAGCTTCCAGGGCATCTGCAACAATATATGAGGCCTTGAAATAAAGCAAAGTATTTCCTGTGTGGTCTCTAAAGATCCCCCCAATGTCAGTTTTCTTGCTTGTCAGTTTTCTTGTTGGTGAAACTTCCATCAGTGTTGATTTTAATGTAGGGATGAGGAGGCTTCTCCCATCTAACCTTGATGACCTTCATCTGTTGCAATTCAATATTAGGCAGGTCCTTCAAGATCTTAGGGAATTTTTCCAGCTTATCAGCTTGTTTATCAGTTTCCAGCTTATCAGCTTGTTTAAATATGCCAGACAGTTAGACACCACAGAAGCAGTTTTTGTCCCAATTTCATCATGCTTCACCTTATTTATGGCATTCCAAAGGAACCAGGCAACAATGAAGGGAAGTGACATAAGGTTTATCTCCATGAAAAAAACAGTATTTGATGTTACCCCATCCAATATTAATAAGGTTAAGATTAATGTTAGAGGTCAACTTGTTCCAAACCTCCCTTGCAAATCTGCACCTGAAAAAGGGATGATCACTGGATTCCTGATCAAGTTTGTAGAGGTGACATCTTGATGGGCCTTTTAAACCTTTCAGTTTCAGTATATCATTTGTAGGAATTAAGTCATTTAGGACTCTCCATGAAAAGAACAACATTGAAGGTGTTAAGTATTTCTGGCAAGACAAAGGAAAAGAACAAAGGTCTCCCTTTATAAAAAAAGCAAGATCTAAAGGAGGTCGTACATCAATCTTTTGAGCAAAGGATAAAGCACACTGAGTAGCCAGCCAGTTAGCATAGTTGTTGCCCTCTCTAAGGATGTGGCTCCAATGAATTTGTAGGTTGTAAGTGGCTATCATATTTTTAATCTGCTTGAGAAGAGAGACAAGGAACCATGGATGAGGTGGATGCTTCTTGAAGTCATGAACCAGCCATGAAGAGTCCAGCTCTAATTGTAGGTGATTCCAACCCATGGCAACAACTATTTTAATAGACCAAGAAACAACTTGAGTTTCAGCATGCAAAACATTAATGGAGAAAATAGAAGAATGAAAATACAAGGGGCACATTCCAAAATGGTTCTTGAAAATCCCCCTAGTGTAAGCACTATTCCTCTTAAAACTGTCATTAGTATTGATCTTGATCCAAGGTTGCAAAGGCTTCCTCTAATAGATTAAAGTAATGCTAAAAGGATGAGAGAGAGAGCTATTATATGACCATTCATAATTTTTAACCTTGTATCCCATGAAGTTAGTGATCTTGAAGATATATGAGAGGCAGTTGATGCTGATATGAGCAAAATTAGAATAGCAGCCTTCATATTTGTTACTATTTCTTGCCATCAAAATAAACCAAATAATGATGAAAGGAATGAGTTCTACCTGATTGTATTTCCACAGTCTCCAGCAGTCAGAAAAGGTATCACAGTAACCAAGTTGAAATGGGAGATTAAATCTGGTAAAAGCCTATAACCAGACTTCCTTGGCAGTGGGATAGAAGAAAAAAAGATGCGAGAATTATTCCTCTTATTGACAGCACAGATAACACTTTGAGGGGTCATTTAACCATTTAAGTTTGAGGACGTCATCAGTAGGGATGATTTCGTGGAAACATCTCAAAGCAAAGAAGGACATTGAAGGGCTAAAAAATTTCACCCACATAATTTTGCCCCATCTTGTGAAGGCCAATGGTATAAAGTGTAGTAAGCATATTTAGTAAGAGAGATATGATGAGGATTCTTAGTAACAATTATGTCTGGTATTTGGGGGTGACAAGGAGCTGGGTGGTTTGATGCAATTGTTCACGATCCACCATAGAAGCCAAGAAGTCTTTGTTCTATTGCTGACTTAACCAAAATTTCTAAATTGGAAGGCTAAAGGTGGGGTCAAGTGTTGTGGAAGAGTACATCCTTCCTTGAGTAACCAATTATCAAGCCAAAAATCAACTTTGCCTTCCCCAACATCCCAAATGAATAAATGTTCAACAGCAATTCTGACTTTAAGGAGTTCATTCCATATTCTTGAGACCCCATGTTTTTTATGAGTGGTTACTGGATGGGTGTGTTTACAGTACTTGAATTTCTTGAATTTGGACCACAATGAGGTTTTTTTATCTAAACTTGATCCATAGCTTGCAGTAGAAAATGTGGTGTAATTGATGGAAGGATTTAAAGCCTAATGCTCCAGCAGAAAGAGAAAGGCATAATTTTTCGCATCTTAACCAATGAAATTGTTTGTGATTCCCCTCCCACAAAAAAAATTATTTAGCATAACCTCCAAAGACTTTTGGGTGCTCTTTTTCATTTTCAACATTTGTATTATATACATGGGGAAAGAAGATAAGTTTCTCTTAACCAAAGTGAGTCTTCCACCTTGTGATAGACAAATATTGGTCCAACAGTAGATTTGTTTAGAGATTTAGGATACCACTTCATCGAATTGGGTCAACCTTTTCCTCCCCTTAACTAATTTAAATGAAAGAAAAAGAAGAGGGCAGGCGGCAAATTTAAATCCAGTATAATCTTTGATCCAATTCTTAGACGCTGATGTGGTATTTTTGATGAAAATTTGTTGACATTTATTATGTTTGAGTGAGAGACCAAACAGTTGTTGGAAGTGATTCAACAGTTTAGAAACCTTCTTTACTGCTGGTTTAGAAGCATTAGAAAACAAAATTACATCATCTACATAGAATAAATGGTTGATAGAGAAGTTAGCTTTATTGAAAAATTTGAGATGTTTTTGTTCAGAAAAGTGGTGATTGTGAAGCCTAGAGAGGTAATCCATATAGAGAGGTACTAGAGAGGTAATCCATAGCCAATATGAAAATGTAAGGAGAAAGGGGGTCTCCTTGTTTGATGCCTCTGGAAGCTTGAAAGAGTCCATGAGTATTTCCATTCACCAAGAAAGTGTAGTAGTTGTTTTGAAGCCATCTTTGGATCAGCTGACAGAAATGATCATTAAATCCTCTAGCTTCGAGAAGTTCCAAAATCAAATTTATAGTGTCATAGGCCTTAGATAAATCAAGATTGTACATGAGATTTCATGCTCTGCATGGCCTGTCAATATGCAAAAGAAGCTCTTGAGTGAGTGAGACATTATCTGTTATCTGTCTACTTGCAACAAAAGCACATTGGTTAGGGGCAATCAACAAAGGCAGGTGGGGCTTTAATCTAAAAACCACAGCTTGTTGATGAGCATTGCAACACAGTTGTAAGAGAAATAGGCCTAAAATGATCCCAGATAGATTTTTGATCACCCTAAGGGATTAAGGTAATGGTAGATATAGCAAAATACTTTGGCATATCAGCTCCACTAAAAAAAATTTGAACAGCCTCCCCTACCTCCCTCTTCACTATAGACCAAGCTTTTTTATAAAAAGTGGAGGTAAAACCATCAGCTCCAGCAGCCTTTTCACCATCTATGGAACATAGTGCTTGCAAAATTTCATCTTCAGAAGGGATAAAGGTAAGATCCAAGTTGTTAGTTTCAGTAAATCTGTCATTAAGAAGGCCTGGATTGGAATGTTGAAGGTTTGAAGCATAAGGTTGAGACAAGAGTCTGTGATAATGATTGATAGCATTTAAAGGAATTTGATCAGTATCATGAATCTGGTAGCCTTTTTTATCTTTGATCTTAAAGATTGTATTAGATTGTCTCCTTCATTTGATACTGGCATGGTAGAATTTAGTTTTTCTGTCCCCATCTACAAATTTTTTCAAAGCTTCCTTTTTTTTGAAGAACTGTTCTTCCCATTGAATAGCTCTAAGCAAGTTGGTATTAGCAGTGACAGGAAATTGTTCATTTGAAATAGCTAATTGAAGTTCAAACTCAGCCTTCTTAATTACCAAAGCAGCTCCAGTTCCAGGATTTTAAAAACTTTGCCACGAACTTATGAATTTTCCACAATTTGATCGAGGGAGGTAGTGAGTTATCAGGTATCCAGACAAATTGGAGAAAGGAGAGATAATTAGGTTGTTCCAACCAGACATTAAAAAATCTAAATCGGGGAATTGGGGATGCATGAGTGAAGGAAATGGATATTAAGAAATTTTGTGGTTAGAGCAAGTATATGGGAGGTGTGAAATAATAATGTGGAGGTTAGCCTCAAGCCAGGCATGGTTAACATGAAATCTATCAATTCTTTCATGAATCTTTCCTCTCCTCCATGTATCAAGTTGTTCCTGATGGGGTAATTTAGAGAGATCATCTAATGTTGTCAGAGAAAGCCAACATCTGATTTAAATCAACTAGTTTCCCTCCCCATTTTTCATTCAGTCAGGCCACACTGTTAAAGTTCCCACCAATAATCTAGGGCCCCTTTACTGAAATTTTAAACTGGTGAAGCTGCTGCCACAGTACCACTTTATCTCCTGTAGAACTGCCTGTATATTCCAAATTAGCCATAATCTGAAGGAAATCCCATTGCAAAGATACATGTAAGAACTGAGGATGGTTGTCCAAAAGCTGTAGATTGACATCTTTCCTGTAAAAATAGCCAAATTTTATTGTTAGAATTATTCAGAAATAAGTATTGAGGGAATTTCTTCAAGATTCTGTTGGGAGTGTTGTGAACCAAAGGTTCTAAATTGGCAAAGCAAAACAACTAGTGTTTCTTAGATAAGTTTTTAATCCCGATCAGAAAATTTGAATCAGAAATCCTCCTGATATTCCAACAAAATAGTTTAATCATAAGAAATACAGGAAAGTCCCCATGTCTTCCTTGCCCAGGCCCGAATAAGAAGAGATTTAGTCCCCTTATATAATAAGTGATAGATGAAATCAGTGCATTCAATTTTCCCTCTCCTGCATTTAAGTGCTTCCCATATTTCTTAAGGTACTGACATATAGATGAAATCAATGTACATTAAGGTACTGACATATAGATGGAAAACCAAGTGCATAGATGGAAAACCAATTGCACTGATGGAAAACAAAACATGATGCAGCTTGCCATTAGAAGCTAGCACCCCAGGCCCATTAGAAACAAAATGGATGGTTAAAATAGTAGCCTTATAGAGGTCAACAGTTGAATGGTAGTAGATTGGGAGTGGAAAAGGATTACAGAGGGATGGGGTATGGATATATATTGTGGGAAAAAAAATAGATCTGTTAAGGGGAATGGATGTCTGTAAAGACATTAGAAGTTGGGACAATGCTAAGTTCATGGGGTAAGGAGTGGGATGGAAGTTGAGTAGAGCAATGAGGAACCTGGAGGTAAGGGATGGAGAAAATCTTGGGATTATCATAATGGGAGGAACAAGTAAATTTCCTCATAATTCCCTTGAGGTTGCTAAGAACCATAGGTTTAAGAAAGGTAAACTACCAAAGGCTATAATTATTATTAAAATCTTATAGTCCTTGTAAAGACTGAGGATGAGCAATGCCCCATATGTACCAGTAGAAAAGGCTAATCAGTAGGGGGACTAATGTTGAGTGAGGGCTGAGATCTTGATATAGTTCTTCCTCTAGAAGCAGAAGGATAAGGGCTAGCCTTCACCTTTCCTCTAGTAGCCATTGTAGTATCACCAATTTGTAATCTATGCACTTCAGTAGCCTGTTTCCTTTTCCTCTTAGATTTGTGTACTTGCCAGTCTTCCTCCAATAGATGTGTCAATTCAACAATTCTTCCTTCATCGAGAACCTTTAGATCTTTAATCTCAGTTAAAGAACCATTATTTAGTTCATCCATTCTCTCAATAGGTGAGCAGGTTAAACGGGTAATAATAGTCACAGTATTGAGTTCTTCTCTTACAACTTTGTGGGAGGCAGAAGAGGGAACATTAGAATAAAAGGGAATAGTAGAATTTTGGGAAGTATCCAGTGAACCACTTCCAACTTCCTCATGCTGGGGTGCCACAGCCAAAGGGGTAATAGTTGGTAAGGATGACGCCTGTACAACAAAGTTGTCTCTAATGGGAGGAGTTCTTTTAGAGGGAGGGTGCAGCCTATAACACCTATCCTTGGTAGGCCGAAACATTTTACAATGCTGACATTACTATGGTCGTTGCTCAATTATGAATTCTTTCCAAAATCCTTCCTTCTCAGATCCACTCCAGATTCTTTTCACTTCAGGAAGGGTGATGTCCCATTCAATGAGGATTCTAGCCAAATCATGTATGGCCTTGTTTTATGTGGGAGTATCAAACCTTAGGGGCCAAGCAAGAGCACAACCAATGGTAAACAAAGCATTCAAATTGAAAAATGGGAAAGGGAGACCAGGTAATTTGAACCAGAGGGGAACCACAAGTGGTTCTTTACTGGAGTCAAAGCCAAGGTCCATTTCAGAATCTTCATGGTAGTTCCTACAATTATTAAATATTTCTTGGCAAAGAGTCTAGTGTAGTCCAATACAACTGACAATTGTATAAGTAAATGCCTACCATCAAGCAGGCCCAACTTCTAAGCCCCAATAAATGTTGGTGAGTCAAAGTAGTTCCTTATGAGTTCCATCTTAGGATGTCCCAACTAAAACTTGCCCACAAGTGTAAGCTAAACATCCTCATTCAAAGAGTTAATTCCCTATTGTGAGAAAAAGATGGTAGGTTTTCCTTCTTTACTGCCTAGAGGATGTACACAAGGGCTATCACCCTTACCAACAACATTGTCTTGAAAAGCTTGGGGAAAAACTAACAAATCCATGACTTGGAGAACATTAGTAGATTAGCCAACTACCCTTGCATAAGTGGCCCTAGTCCACTGGGCATTAGTTTCAATGTCTATGGGTGAAGCCATGGAAGGAGAAAACAAGAAAACTGTAAACAGAATCTGGTTTCACCTTCAAACAAGACTGAAAGCAACACAACAACCACGTCTGTACCAAAATCAAAAGAAAGCAAGAGGCAAACACTACCACTGAAACCTTAATACAAACCAGGAAGCAAGTCCCCAAAAAGTAATGGTACAGTGCTTCAAGTGTTTAAGAAACCAAAACCCTGGAAACAAAAAATAAATACAAGCAAGGAGCCCAAAACAAAAGAAGCTCCTAAATGACTACCAAACAGTAGAAAAGCTCTTCTCCACCTCCACCTCACCAGCCAGCAGAGAATCACCTTT